>NC_142033.1:57860960-58161833 GCF_982192425.1 Myodes glareolus | reverse complement strand
GAAATAAACATTTACACCTGGATATCTGTCTATTTATATATAATATGATTATAAAATGTTGTGGGTTCGGCCACATAGATCCTATTGAATAAATTGGTCCTAGCAGCTTTACATGAAATGCATCAACCTTGTGGTATGCAGGCCATAGAATTTCTACCCTGTTCACTTTGTTTAATTTGTTTTTATTTTCTAAAGGAGACACAGCATAATCTCTGAAGGATTGACATTTGGATAGCTCTTAATTATGATATGTATTGTCCTAATCATGCAAATATGTCGTACCCATTACCATATCTGTTTCCATAATCTTGAAATGTTTCTAATTAGATTCTTCATGGAACAATGGACTCAAATGTGCACTCTTTGAAACTCAGCAGATTCTATGCTAATAAGCAGAGATCAGAAGCTAACAGAGTTAAGAAATGTAAATATAGCCTGCCGTTTTCTTAACCTGAAAATGCTGAGGTTTTCTTTCTTATTCACATCGTCTGGTCAAATGCTTTCTTCTCCCCCTCTTGGGATCACCATTAGAGGTGAACGTTGTTTAGTTTGTCAAATTCATTCTAAGGTTCTTGTCTAGTAAAATAAATCATTTTCTTCAACAAAGCTAAAAGCTTAACGGAATTACATAATTGTTCGTTGTCCATTAAGTATGAATTAAGTGAAAACGAGACATTATAAAGTATATTTGGTGTCTCTTCTGGTAGTATGTCTTCTCCAGTGAGAATCATTTTTTTCTTTTGATGGAGGAATGCAATCATGTTGGTCCTAAATGGACTGCTGAGACAGTGTAATAAAACAACAACAACAAAACAATTAGCTGCTAAGTGTAAATAGAAGCACAAGCTTTTTCAAAGACCCGTTTTAGCTACGTTAAAAATAAGCAAATAAGAAAAGCCAGCAGGTCCATCTAGCATGCCATTCTTCAGTGTTCTGTTGTCTAAGTTGTAGATGAAGCAGTTTTCAATGTGAAATTTAAATCATGGTACATCACAATAATGAACAATACAGATACTGTCATTAGTTACATGTGAGGCCTTGCAATTTATCTAATTATCTAATATAATTTTATAATTATAATTATCCAATAAACTTTCACCCTGTATTCACTGTTTTATAGCTATGATAGTATTCATTAGTCCATTTCTAAAAAGATTTATTATTCATACTTGTGATTGATTTAAATATGAATATTTTCAATGGAATTGAATATAGACTAAATATAACTTACCATAACAACAGGCACTGGTAGGCAATAGAGGGGGCAGAGCAGTTAAGAATACTTGCTGTATAATGATGAATATGTGAGATCAAATCATAGAATGCATTTAGCTAGTGGCGTGTCCTACAAATGCCCATAACTCCATCACAGGGGGATCCAGCACTCTCTTATGGCCCCATGTGCACAAGCATGAACATCTGAGTGTGCCCACGTGCATATATTTATGCAGACAAGTGCACACTTTTAAAAGAAATAATAAGTTTGAACACAAATATTAAAATATACTTAGTTACCACTGGAATAATTAGAAATTATAAGTATGCTAGGTACAGAAACTTTAAATCTACAAATAAATATTAAGCTTTCCATGGAATACCTCAAGTCCCCTTAAAGAATAGAATTAGTCTGTTTAAATTTATGGGTTCAGAATACCTTTCATCACTATACAACCCCAAGCAGCACCATTTGTAAATATCTATAAAGAGTGAATCATTTAATGATGTTCTTGATTCCTTTATATTATTTTCAACAGTCTCACATAATATTATAAAAAGTTAACTGAACAAATTTTTCATTGTGTTAAAACAACTCAAAAACATTCCTAGTTTTCATAATCATTATGTTACGATGATCCAGCGATTAACTGATATGTAAAGTTTCCTTGGCATAGACAGATTATTTGAATTTTTTGTAGTTTAAGAATGAATCAAAATTGGAACGAGTGAGATCTTTAAAGCATCATTGCCAAATGACTATTAGAGCAAAATAACTTTGTCTTGGCTATATTTAGAGCCTGTGAAAAATATGTTTTCTAAGACCTAGACAAATAATTCAAATGCTAAACTGTGGGTATGTGTGTGTGCACTCAGTCAGCACTAAACCTTCTCCCCTGGTCTTGAATCCATATATAGTAATGTGATGGTTTCCTGTCTTCTGAGATAAATCTGCTCCCAAAAGCCAACAACCTGATAAGGACAAAATATGCAATATTCAAGCACAAAATAAAATGCATTTATATGCATTTTCCATATACCTATCTATATATGTGTGTGTGTGTACCTATAGAGAAACATGTATGCACATATAAGTTTATGAACGTGTATATGCTTATTATATATAAGAACATATATACACTTATTACACATGTGTTAAGTACACATATGTGTATATATTTTTAAATCTAGATAGCAAAATATTATTTATTCCATGTAGTTTAATGTAAGACTTTAATATAGACAAATTTCTGAAACTTGTAGGAAGGTAATACAGAAGAAAAAAGTTCTACTTAGGTTCAAGTCTACAAAAGCTAAAATAAAATGATAAAAAGCCAATTTAAAATGATAAAGTATGAGGCACATCTAGCAGAAGTTGAAATTATGATGACCGCGCTGTGGCTTCTGGGGTTATTCCCTAAACAAAGGAAAAATACACTCTGGACTTTTCCCTCTGGATGCTTCAGTCTTCACCAACAACTCTCAGTGTCTAAATCCTACCACAGTGGTTCCCTGGAGTCAGATCTCCAGGATCCAGAGCAGAACTGAAAAGAAAGGCTGTGAAATGACTCGCAGGTGCTGATATGGGAAAGAACAAGGTTGGGTGACATTGTTATTTTGTTGAACAAAATATTTACTAAGTGACTTGGTGAAACCTTCCCCTTTGTGTGTTCAATGGCTGGGCATATATTTCTTATTTTTCTCCAATAACAGAATCTTAGAGTAGATGGTGTGTGAGAGTTGAACTTTACTCTGATCTTTATCATATCATAAAAATATTCCACCTATGTTTGACTGTACTTTTTTGAGATAATTTTTACCGTAGTGGTCACATAGCACATTAGCTGATTTACATTGCATACTGAAGATTTCTCCATCATTTCTAGGTTTATAATTTAACACTATGCCTGATACATGGCTTCAAAATTAATTTTGTGAGTGTATCAGTTTCTTCAACTGACAGTGTGCTTTCTTTAAAGGGTAAAGTATCTATAAAATTTGATAGAGAGCAGTAATTTCATTTTTGAACTTAAAATTATCATTAGAACATATGATACATCTAAATACAAGACTTTTGTATATTTAATTTGCTCATAGTTTATTAATATACTCCTAAATTTGTATCTACATGTGCTTCCTACTCGGTGTAAGGTTCCTGCCCAACCCATGACTCGGTGGTACCTGGGTGGTACTTTCTGCTCATTATTATTCCAATCTTGGTTCACTTTAAAGGGCAGCACATTCAATGTCAGTCTGATGTTTAGAGGAGAAGAAGAAAAGATCTCTCATGAAAAGCAGTAACGTCCCTTCTTGATGTGAAACTTATGTCTGAATTAAACATGTCTAGATTTTTACTTTTCCTCCTAAATATCGATTTTTATTACTTTCCTTGCAGACGTTTGGAACAGAACTCCATCAGGGCTGTCCCTCCCGGAGCTTTCTCGCCATATAAAAAGCTCAGAAGAATGTGAGTTAACAATGTTGTATAAGATATGTCATTTTGTAAATTGTGTAGGCCAAGGCTGTGTAGGAAGAACTAAGCATGAATATTGAAGAGATTGACAGCTTAATGACAGTCTGAGGCCCAGTTCTATAATGGCACTCTAATTGTAGTAGTGAAACCTTATAATTTTTAATGTCCTCTGTAATTTAGTGTACTGGTCGCCACAAAAATGGTCATGGCATCTTTGGTATGCTACTGTCTAATTAAGACACGCCATCCTTACTAATAACTTAAGTGAATGGATACTAGTTGTTTGGCAGTGTGTGATTCACCTTTAAGTTTTAGGATTTTCTAATATTTTTGTTGAATGTTGTACATGTCTTCATAGACAATGTGTACAGGTAAATTCTCTTCTCGTGAAGTCAATGTGCCTAGCATCTCCCATGTCACTTAACCTAAACTTTTTTCTGTGTGTAGAGACCTGAGCAATAATCAGATCTCGGAGCTTGCCCCAGATGCCTTCCAGGGCCTGCGCTCTCTGAATTCACTGTAAGTAGCCGCAGATTTTCCCAAAGGAAATCAAAATTTTCTCCACAGTCAAGAGTTTATAAATTTTCAGATTAAGACAAGAAAAAAAAATCCTTCCTTTCTATGATGAACTATGAATTCTTAACTACGGTTGTTGTCTGTGGACTTCATCATCTCACGAAGGTCTAGCTCTAACACCAGACAGTTTTTAGGTAGATTTTTTTTTGAACTTTGTCATTAAAAGAGAAGATTTCCATTTGGGGAATATTATTCCCGGCTGTAATGAGTGAACAGTTTATTTTGAAGTACTTTTCGCAAATCTAGATTTGTGGGCTCTTAGTCCTTAACTGCTAGTGCCTGAGCACGGTGTTGGTCCTTTTAGGATGAGGAAGGCAAAGTGTTGCTGAGGACAAATAGGCATGGGACAAGTCATTGAATCCTTCCTTCCTCACAGGAGGATCCCTCCCCCACCCCGAATAGACTCATAATAAGCATTAGTTATAAAGCTCAGGAGGAATTTCAGGAAGATAGCTATCAGGAGACAGTCTAAAATAAAGTTACTAAAGGTTACCCTTCTTTTATCTTATAAAAACTTTTCAGAGTATATCGAGTAAAATAACCTTTAGCTATTTTATAATTTGAATTTAGAGCCTGGCTAACTTACTTATTATTCGTTCCCGTGAATATACACCGTGGCCATCTTCTCGGTTTCTAGAGTCAGTTCCTCCCTCCTCCTGCGCTGCAGTGTCTCTTAATAAGTAGAACAAAATCTGTTTCCACAAGTTTCTTTCATTCCTCATCCTTTAAGTTCTTTCTAGAAACATCCTCAAGTATGTATTTATATTAATTTGATTAATACATCTGTTGTGGGGAGGCCGCTTGTTTCCTGGCCACCCAGTAGCTCCGACTCCCCAAATTATCACACAGAAACTGTATTATTTAAAACACTGCTTGGCTATTAGCTCTAGCTTCTAATTGGCTAACTCTTACATGTTAATTTAACCCATCTCTATTAATCTGTGTATCACCATGTGACTGTGGCTTACAGGCTAAAGTTCTGGCATCTGTCTCTGGTGGGGCTACATGGTTTCTCCTTGACTCCATCTTCTTTCTCCCAGCATTCAGTTTAGATTTCCGTGCCTACGGCTATTCCCTGCACAAACGCACGACAGTTTCTCTATTAAGAAATGGTAGTCACAGCATACAGAGAGGAATCCCACGTCATACATCTACTGAAACTGTGAAAATATTTTAAATGATACAATATCAAATACCTCTACAGATTTTTTATTAAAGAAATACAATTTATTTATTAAAGAAAATAAACAATTTGAAATTGGTATTTAATTACTAAAATATTCTCATGTCTTAGAGAAGACATGCATTGTACAGCAATTTTCAAAGCCATTCTTAGTATGTACAGCATCGTTTGATATATAACATTGTATATTTTACCCCAACATATTAATATGTTAGAATATGTATTGTCAGAACAATATCTTTTAAAAATCATACACTAATGGAATGATTTTATCCTTAGGTGTAGAAAACGACTGCATTTTATATTTATTTATGTGCATAGGTGTGCTTTTGTGTTGTGTGTATGGGTGCAGAACAGAGGACACCTTCCAGGAGCTCCTCCTTTCCTTTTAACTGTGGAGCCCTGGGACTGCACTCGTGTCCACAGTTTGTGCTGGCCCCTTTGCTCCCTCGGGCCACCTCACTGCCTACTTCGTGGTCTTTGGTTTTCCTTACTGTAACAACAACAACAACATTACTGTGACGTTTAGAAGTTACTCTTAGGGTTAGCGTATTAGAATCCTGCTGCTCTCTCCTCTCTGTTTCACATCTTGTGGGAGGAAACAGACATCGGTTCCTGATTGAGTGCTTGTGAATGAAGAGGAGAAAAGAGCTGTGGGTGTAGATTTCTGCATGATCTCCTTGTCTTTGCCATGGGACACTTCAGGCTGGCTAGCCTGGGAGCTACACATCCCTGTCTCGTGCCTCTCACGTCACAGAAGCAATGGGTCACCCATGCAGCGTGGCAGGGGCTTTGTCCCATAGTGCTATCTCTCCATCTCACTACAGCTTCATTGTTTTATTTCTATCAACTCATCATTTTGTTCTGATTCAGAAACACCCTTTCTTGGTGATCAAGTAACTGCTAAGCGGAGTAACACAGTGCCAAGCTTACACTGTAAATATTGTGATGTTTTGTATTCAGTCCCGGTTTCACCCCCTTGCTAGCTCATGGCTGATCAAGTTACTAATTGACATGTGCCTCAGTTACCCTGTCTCTAAAATGGGGAGCAGAGTCTTCCCTTGCTGACTTTACAGAAGTAGGGTGCAAACTTCTGGAGGTAATAGGTATAATCATAGCAGATTCTTCATGACTGAACATCAGTTTGGATGGTTCTGGATTTTAAATATTCCAGAGAATATCCATGCCCCAAATCCTTAGCCTATCAGCACCTTATTTTCATTATTTTAAATTAATATATTTATATATAATATCACTAACAGGGCTAGAGAATGCCTAGGTGTTTAACATTTTATACTACACTTGTGCAAGACCCCAGCTTATCTCTCAGTACACATGTCAGATGGAGACCCCAACACTCACATGCACATCCCCCCATACATGCATATATTAAAATAAAATATATACTTTTTTAATTTAACTTTCTGTACTTTTGTGTCTTCATCACGTCATTCCCAGTTTCTGTAGAGGCCACAGTATAATGCTCAACTGAGTCTCCTGTAGACTTTTCTTGGACTGCAGTTCGTTCCCCTGCCTAGTATTACATATTTCGCGACTGGACTTTCCATGACAATGAAAACCTATCCTCTCCATTTATCCCTTGCTTCCTCCTTGCTCTGATTTCTTAAAATTGTTCACTATTACAATTCTCAATGTACATCATGTTCTTAATTTATAGGATGAAGTCTTTGGGCATGTCCTTTAATGACAAAGTCGGCCCATAGTAAATCTTTTGCAATAGGCAGTACGTTTTCCTGCATTGCATATTTTTTTTCTGCTGTAGGAACTTTATCTTTTGCCAACTTTCAGCAAGGCAGAGTTTAAACTGACAAACACAGCTGCTGTTGCCCATTTTCCTCAGTCAAATCCCATACGTTTTAAGTAGATTTGTGTTCTTAGCTTTGCTGCTAGTGGCACAAACAGGAACTTCCTTAATGTGCCTGTGCTGTTATAAAGGACCTAAAAAGTCTCCCGCCCCATCTAAATAATCATGTTTCTCTGGAGACAGTGTGTTATTTGTGATATTTGGATTTGATCCAACTTCCTGTTCAGAGGAGATCATTTATTTTTTCTAGTTTTTTTTTGATATTTTAATTATTTATGTATTTAAAAAGCATAGGTGTTGGGAGAGCAGGAGCCCCGTTGTCCCTCAGTGTGTGGCCCCTGGTGATTTCCCCAGGCTCCAGGGGACATCACACGTCTAAAAGTATACAGACAACACAAATTGAACTTGAACAGTCTAAAGTTTTTTAAAACAAAAGAGAGGACACAGAGTTGTGTGGGTAGAAAAGGGAGAGTGGGCCTGAGAGTTTTTCGGTGGGGGAGGGGGAGCAAGTGTGACCAAAATACATTATACAAAATTCTCAAGAAGCAATAAAACATTGCAAAAACAAAACAAAAAAAGCCACAAATTCTTTGACCTCCTTGCATTTTATATTTTTATGTCTTCTCTTCCCCTCATCTTTATATATCTTATCTTATTTTCTTGAAACTACTTTGGCTTTGGATAATTTTGACTTGTTTTTCTGCTGCTGCCATCTTTACACCATTCTCATGTAAGAACAGTGATTCTATCTGTAATCCCAGCTCTGTATTGGTAGCTACAGTAGGATCCCTTGCGCTGACAGAAAAGACAGTCCACTCTGTGAGTGAGGTCCTGGATCAGTGAGCCACTGGATCTCAGAAACTAAAGGGTGGACGTGATTGAGCACACTCAGGTTGGGCTCTGTGCTAAAACACGCATACCCACATGTCCATGTGTACACACATGTTCATACACAGACACAGACACACACACACACACACTACAATACATTGTACCCTGGCCTCACATGGCTATGCATTTGGTAAAGAAATCTCATTCATAGGTTTTTAGTATTTGTTGACTAACTTTGTTTGCGGTTGCTAGACCACATACCAAGAACATCTCTCCAGTGTGTTTCCTGTGTCCCTGCGTGAGTTCCTCCTTTCACTGCTATTTTCTATTTTCCCTTTTGGTCTGATACTAACAATATTAACTTAGTCATTTTGTAACATGATCCTTTGACAACCCACATGGTACTTTGAAAAAAAATAATTCCGTGGTAAATTAACGACCTTTCTCCTAAACAAACCACCTTAGATGCTTCTCCCAAGTGAATAACTCGTTAAATGATTCACACTTTGATCTTCTTAAAAGTGGGACTCTCATGATTTATGAATGCCTTTGTTGATTTTTAAATATCAGTGGATTAAAAAATATGAAATTTAGTTACACTTTGAAATGTTCCATTGATATAAAACCCATTCATCTAGGCCAGATCAGTTCTATGTTTCCACATGGCAGACATTTACAACTTACTTGTTGAATTTAATTGAACTGGGTGCCATGTTTGCAGTCTAGCATACTTGCTGACGTGTGCAAGGGCACTTGGCTATTGTTGGCTGTTTCAATTCAATTAAATATTGTGAGCTGATGTCGTATTTATCTGTCCAGTTGTCTCTCCCCTTGATTGCTTTTATTCTTGGTCTCAAAAACATACATTTCCCCTTTTTTGTTTCTTGATCCTCACTTCACTTTCTCTCTCTGACAATACAGCATTTTTGCTTTGGTGCTTTGATATTTAAAATAAATTGCTTCTTCTCTAATTGATTTGTTTGATTCTCTAAAGAAAAGTCTCTATCTAGATTCGATATAAGTGCCTTTTCAAGTGTGCTTTAAAGTTGTGGCACTGGCATCTGAACAAATGGACTGTCTCCCTGCACTATGTAGCACCTTGATTTATTTATTCTTTGGAGTGTTTTCTTCCTACTCAGTAATACATCCCACGGCTCTCTGGCATCTCAAAAGGTAAACAGTATGCCCCTCACTCAAGTAATTTTTTTCCCTCTGCACCTTCATCTTTCACACACTAGAGTCATTCATTGGTGTCAAGAAAATTACTTATTACAAATCATCTATTCAGCTTTTCCTTTGTATACCAAGACACTCATCTATCCTTACCCAGTTCTGAAATTATGTTTATTGTAGGCACTGTGTAAACATGAAAATGAAAGTGCATGTAAATAGCCTCTAGGAGGCAAAGCCCTTCCTACTTTGGCTATGAATTTATATGCCTGTATTTCTAAAGAAAATTTATATGATATTATTAATAAAATTTTCTACATTTAAAGTACTTATCACATTATAAAATTTCCATATTACTAAATATCTCTTAAATAATAATTTTTAATCCTATAAAGTGTAAAATTCCAAGTTATCATTCAGGTTACTTGGGACAGTTGAGTTTAATTTTCCTGTGTTTCAAATTATGCATGGTTAAAGTGTTATATATATAAAAGGTTTATACATATAAAACACTTTACCCATAATATACATATATATATATATATATATATATATATATATATATAGTGTGTGTGTGTGTGTGTGTGTGTTATCTGGGTTATTTTCTTAACCAGAAATTCTTAGAGTGTCTTATGATATATCCATAAAACTTATGTAAATATGTCTATGATTTTTATATAATCAGTCAAATGGCCCCAATAATTGCTACACATTTTTCTTTCACTCCAATTGCTGTAATAGAAATTATTGGGAACCTATTTTTAACACTTACATGATCTTTCAATCACTTCCGTTCGGCTCATTTACTTTTTACACCATTGTTTCACCCCGCTTGGAAATATATTCCTTCATTATTCTCAGCTAATTTATCATCGTTTCACTTGTCAATCCAGTACCAGAACGTCACTGTGTACTAACAGATGTGCTAGGTGGCAGATGTCCTGATGTGATTAAGTCCAGGTCCTTTCTCCTTAATATCTTCACTTGATGTGCAATCAGATGTCAGGATCTTCGCGGTTCGTTCCGCTTCACACTTGTGGGAGGGGAAATATACACTTGAAATGTTTTTAATTCGATTCATAATCATTATTCTCTAAGATCTAATGTTCCTCATACATAAGTCTTGTACCTTTTGTTTTCGAAGTCCCTGCCCTTATATCTGGTTCTACTTTTACAGCAGTGTTTTGAGCATGAAATCACTCATTTAATGAGCAAGAGTTTCGATACTGATATTATTTTCTGCATACATTGTGCTCTGATTGCCTACAAGTTATGTGCATGCATATAAGTAGGGTGTTATTTGTAGAAAACATTACGGTTTGACAAGGATTGTTTTCAGAAAAGTCAAATAAATTGTAAATTGTTTTGTATTCGATGAAGTCCAAATTATGTACAGTAGGCTTGTATATTATCGATAATCAGACAGTTTTTATGTTATTCAATTTTCATATGGATGCTATAATATGTTAAGTGCTTACTAATCTCCCTAAGTGTGTGTGTGTGTGTGTGTATGTGTGTGTGTCTGTGTGTGTGTGCGCGCGCACGCACATATAAGAACTAGCCAGGCTTGTATCATTCTAATTGTTATATCATTGTTTCAGTGTCCTGTATGGAAATAAAATCACTGAACTCCCAAAAAGTTTATTTGAAGGACTATTTTCCTTACAACTACTGTAAGTATTTCATTGCTATGAATATATAGAACTTAAAGTTTTTTTAATACACCATCTCTTAATTATCTGGAGGCTTTAACCCAAAATGGCCCAACTTAATGTGACAAAAATGATTGCTAAAGTTGATCATAGCTATTTATGTGAAAAAAAACTCTTTAGAATTATCCAGGAATGTTTATCACAATAAAATGAATGATTGTGTTCTGGCTGCCCCACTGTGGAGAGGTTATGTAGTGATAAACATCCCATAAAACTACTAATGAGTGAGTACATATGATAATTGTCTTTCTGGGTCTGGGTACCCTCACTCAAAATGATGCTTTCTAGCTCCATCCATTTACCTGCAAAATTAAAGATGTCGTTATTTTTTTTCTGCTGTGTAGCACTCTATTGTGTATATGTACCACATTTTCCTAATCCATTCTTCATTCAAAGGGCATTTGGGTTGTTTCCAGGCTCTGCCTATGACAAACAATGGTGCTATAAACATAGTTGAGCACATGTCCTTATGGCATGATTGAGCATCCTTTGTATATATATCCAAAAGTGGTATTATTGGGTCTTGAGGAAGGTTGTTTCCTAATTTTCTGAGAAATCACCATACTGATATCCCAAGGGGCTATACCAGCTTGCACTCACACCAGCAATGCAGGAGTGTTCCCTTTATCCCACAACTGCTCCAGCATAAGTTGTCATCAGGGTTTTTGATCTTGGCCATTCTTAAAGATATAAAATGGAATATCAGAGTTGTTTTTACTTACATTTCTCTGACGACTAAAGATGTTGAGCATTTCCTTAAGTGTTTTTCAGCCATTTAGATTCCTCTGTTGAGAGTTTTCTGTTTAGGTCTGTACTCCATTATTTATTAAATTATTTGTTCTTTTGATGACCAATTTCTCGAGTTCTTTGTATACTTTGGAGATCAAACCTCTGTCTGATGTGGGGTTGGTGAAGATATTTTCCCATTCTGTAGGCTGCCGTTTTGTCTTGTTGACCATGTCCCTTACTTTAAAGAAGCTTTTCAGTTTCAAGGGGTCTCATTTATTAATTGTTTCTCTCAGTGTCTATGCTTCTGGGGTTATATTTAGGAAGTGGTCTCCTGTACCAATGCGTTCAAGTGTGCTTCCCACATTCTTTTCTATGAAGTTCTTTGTTCTTAACATCATACTGTTTTAAAATAAGCACCAACCTCTCACAAAACAACTTCTTTTAGCTTCTTCAGAACTACCTCTGTTTCCTCATCTTAAATATTTGTTGTCAAACTTCTTTATTCAGTCAGCATATGAATGAAGGAACATTTCCAGCATTGCTTGTATTACTTACTGCCAAGAATGGAATGGTAGGTAGACCTTGAACTCACCAAACAGAAATTAAAAAAAAAGTCCAGGACTTTAAATAAGTTTTAGATGCACCATAGAGAAACTTAAAACTTCAGCTCCTGATGGGAGAACACAAAGTACAGAAAACAAGATTATCAGGAGACAAATACAGCCTCAGATATTTATAAAGAATGCAAAAAGCAAAATCTAAATCTTTGTTAGTTGTAAACAGTTTACCATTGTCTAATGAGAAAACATACTCATTATGTTACATAATGAGAATTACCCAAACCACATAGCAGGCAATTTTGAGCTATTAAGTGTTTTAAGGCTCTAAATAAAATAAAAAGGTAGAGACAGAGAACATTGAACAAGTACTGCAGAAATGGCTGAGCTGTATTCGGAGGAATGTGGCACTCAACTAGAAACAGGTAATGAGACCGTGTTGCATTACCTACCTACTGTGCTTAGGAAGAGTCATGGAGAGAACAACCCATGCTTAGGTAGCAATTGTATTCTGGAAAGCATGCATGGCACCAGTGGTAAGACACGGTCACATATAATCATCGTATTTATCCTACATGAGTGATGCCTGCCAGTGTATGATCTCTAAAGCATCCTTCACAGTTTATTGATGTAACCTAGGGGAAGAGTGAGATTGTAGGTTATTGTGTTAGGTGGGTGTTTATACTGCAACTACAGCTTTGAATGTGGCAGTGCAACCTTTGATCTAAGAGCAATATTATGTCGTCATGTCACAGCAGATATATTGGAGCATGTAGTATGTACTAGGGGTGTGTGAAATATGAGGGAACAAAATAGAAAAATACCCATGACATCCTGGGTACAGATGACAGTCATTGGTAGCATCAATAGCTACAAAAGACATTACTTTTATGCATTATATATATTAATATGTGATATATATATATGTATATATGATACATATATGATAACGATATATATATGTATATATATATATATATCGAAAATAGAAAAATAGACCAAATATAGCCAACTGAAAGAACTAGGGTTTGGAAAGCGACAGAAACCTAAAAAATATATGAATTAGTTAGGGTTGAAGAGTAACACATTTATGTCTTGAAGAATCCAGAAAAGCAATGTGACTAGCAAGCCACAGATCTGGGAGAAATTTCTGCATAGAGGACAAAAAAATCTGATCTTAATGGAAAAAAACAAGGTATCAACTGGAGTAGCCGCAGGGGAAAGGGCAGGGGACTGAGTAAAGCTGTGGAGTCCCAAGAGTGAGCTATAGACCATTTTTATATTAATTTTTAAGGCTGTTCTCTGTCTAGAGTCTTACTCAGACCATAGGTGCTGCATGGTCTGAGTAGGTATGTCATAAAGGACCACTGTGGTTGCTGTTTTAGAAGGAGCCTGAACTTCTCCCAAGTGGCTGGAGACAATAATAATGTTTTAAATTGTTTTTCATTTGATCTTGATAAGAGAAGACAAGCCTCTTCTACTTATGTCTATGGCTTTACTTCTAGGTAATCCTTTGTAATCTTCTGATCATTTTTACTGAATGCATTTATGAGAACCATTTGATTTCAGTTCATTTTACCATTTGACTCTCATTTTTTAATGTAAACCCCTAACCTCCCATTCATAGTGCCTACATTATTATTAAATTTACAACATTAATATTAACATTAAATGTCTTTCTCTTAATTGGGTTTCCTCCAGAAGGGCTATATTACAGGTGAATTAATGAGATGCTGCACTTTAATTTTATGACTGTTTGATCAAACAGATTATTGAATGCCAACAAGATAAACTGCCTTCGGGTAGATGCTTTTCAGGACCTGCACAACTTGAACCTTCTCTCGTTATATGACAACAAACTTCAGACTCTTGCCAAGGGCACCTTCTCAGCTCTCAGAGCCATCCAAACTATGTATGTATGCTCAATTTGAACCAAGTATAATGATGATTACTTTCACTGTGAATGTGAGAGCCAAGTCATACGCAAGTCATGTGTAAAACTCTTCTGCTGTGTTTCTGAAAGGCATTTGGCCCAGAACCCTTTCATTTGTGACTGCCATCTCAAGTGGCTAGCGGATTATCTCCACACCAACCCAATTGAGACCAGCGGTGCCCGTTGCACCAGCCCCCGCCGCCTGGCTAACAAAAGAATTGGACAGATCAAAAGCAAGAAGTTTCGTTGTTCAGGTAATTTCTCACTTCGTGAGACATTTCTTTAGGACCGAAGGCTGTGGTTACTTGAGAATTAGCAACAGCAGCTGCCTTCGCTTGATTAGCAAGCATTGTGCAATCTCCTTTTTTTTTTTCTTCTGTCTGGGGAGGGGGAAATCAGGAGAAATATTGATGCAACCCAAATAATATAGCCAGGAAAATGATTATCAATCAAATGAAAAAAATGTCTGGATCCCTCATCGTATGTCTTAGGGTTTGGATGTAACCAGGACCTTTCAGATAACTTAAAATACAGTTTTTAAAAAAAGCAGTGTTACTTCTTCTGTTTGTTGTACTGGTCTCCACTGATCAGCATCAAATAGTCAGACATTCTCTCATTTATTCACAGAGCAAAATAAGACGTGATTACATGTTTGTTTGTTTTTTTTTCAAACTCAGAAGTAGAGGGTAGGAGTCTCCTGATGCCTCATTTCTTTCTATGATACACTGTGAAGCCACATTTTTTTTTTTTTGAGACTATCTTTTCACATGTGGGAAAAACTGCATTTACCCAACAAAAACCCTTGTGTAACCATTAACTGGGAAGCTTACTCCATTGTTCATGGTGGTCTAGTGTTATATGTTTTCTGGTGCTAGGAAACCTTTGCTTTCATCTGAGGAGTGTGCTACCTAACTCTTCTGGGCACATTTCCCACTGTGTGGTTAACTCATGTTAAACATCTAATATGAAAACTAGATTTGTGATTGTCCTTCTTTGTAAGTTTGTCACTCACTGTGTATTGTTTTAGTTCTGGGAATACACTTTGTCACTTAGTTATCTGTGATAACTTTAGCCCATTCTTAATCTAATATAACTCATATCTCTGCTTGCTGACATTCAGGTACATCTTCTATTTTTTTCTCTCTCTCTCTTTTTTTTATTTAGCTAAAGAACAGTATTTCATTCCAGGTAGGTTTTTGCTCGGTGGTAGGACTAACTGCAGACACCCTGTCCTCGACTTATATAGCTTCTAAACATTAATGTGCATGCTTTTGGGAGCACAGTGAACACTCCATAGATAGATTGACTTACGCTTAGATCACTTGTCGCTGTATCCTGAAAGACCTACCTCTGCATGCAGCTTCTGATGTTGAAACTCTATTGAAATAAAAACCCACTTTCTCTCCTTTCCCTTACTCCTTTGCACATGATCTGCAGTTTCTCACATTAGCCAAAGTATTTGAACCTATGGCTTACTACTTAAATCATGTTCCCCCCTCCATTGAATATTTAATCTTTCAGCCTGTTTTTAAAATGTAGCTTACTAGGCTAGTTTTAAAGACAGCAGCTTCTCTATTGTCAAAGAGCTAGTTCTATATAAAATCAGGTATAAACATGCAGAATTGCATTTTCGACAAAAAAAGTCACTTTTTAAAAGCTTCTTGATTTGAAAAGAATACTTTTTGCTTACATTTGTTTTTTAAATATAAAACAGCTGTTCCGTGCTGATCTAGCTGCACTTGTTTTTTATTATTAATTTACTTGTAATTATACGTTCTTGCCTGTCTGGAGTCAGATTATTACTCTACAAAAGGGGATATTCACATCCATCTTGAAGTCATTAGCAGCTAATGGGAACTAAATGCCTTGAATAATCTAAGCAGAAGGAGAACATGTTTCTACAGATTCAATTGCAATGTTTCATCCCTTTGCTGCCAACAAACACCTCCAAACTGATGAGTCTAGAGCTAGCTCTTTAAAATGTGTCCCTTACTTACTTTATTCTTGCCTGCCAAGTGTATAAATTCATCTTGACTTGTTTGCTTTAAAACACTGTATAGTAAAATATTTACAAAGTACTGATTGATGTTGAGGATGTATTTATTCCTTACTCTTAGCATTTAATTAATTGTATATATTTACTAGATTTAAGTAAATTGCTTAATTTGAATTTCAATGTTCAATTAATACTCTACATATTGTATCTTGTATGTATAACCAAAAATGTGCTGAAAACAGCAATTGATTGGTCTTCATCATCAGTGTATAAATTTTGTTATTTTTAGCCAACTAAGTGCAAAGTCACCAGACAGTCGAGATTCAACTGGAAAAAGGAATACTTTGAAAACCAGACTGTGCATAGGATAGCACACCAATATGATTTGAATCCCAATATTATGGCAATTCATCTAATAATTATCCAAATCATTTAATTCAGTTTCTTAAGAATTTGAACACAAAAGTACCAGTACAACTCGATGCAATAAAAAAAATCACATTGTGAAAGTTATGTTTTCTGCTTCTGCTAGAAGAAAATAAGAAATAAATAGAAAATAAGAGCCCAGATATTTTTTAGGAAATAACTTCTATATCAAAGATCATATCTTGATTCTCATGCTTTGATAACTGAGTTTGCATTTTAAAATTACATGTGGACGTCGTGGCACATAGACTACCTGGTCCTGATTTTGCTCTTTTTTCCACCTCGAATACTAATTAAGATTTGTATCTATCTAATAAATGTTTTTTAAGTAAGCATTGTTGATTGCCATTGCATTGACTATATATTTTTGAAATGCACTCAGTGAACCTTGTATTGATACTTTTAACAGAATTCTTTTAGCTTTCTAATGGCTTGGTCTCCAAAGACAGAAAAAAATAAAACAACAGATTCTTCAACAAATAGGAGGGCACTTATTGTTGTAATGGAATGTGACACCTAAATGTTGTTATATTTGGTATTTCAACATTTTGTTGGAATTCTGATTATGTTCCAATCGAGTGATAAACTTTAAAGCTTGGAGGTCATTTAGAAGCATGCGACCTACCGCCTAACTTTTAATGTATATACTCTATCTATAGCCCTTCTTTCCATCACTGGCTTTTCATTCATTTTATAGGTGCATTCATAGACATTCTGATGCTAAAACAATAAAAACAATTCTGTCTCACAGACAGTTCAACCATTAAGGGAACCCACAAACATTTAATTTTTACTGTACATCTTTTATGTCATTGCATTTTCTGTAAGCGGTTATACTTCAAAAGTGCTATCAATTTTGCAAAGCATGACAAACACATCACACAATGCAATCCCATGTCTGAAGTTGCATAGAAACAAGGAAGAGAACATAGTTTGGTATATATGTGTCTATTAACCTTAACTGGGATGATTCTGTCTTTCTTTCCTCCTTGGTGATCTTTTCTTTTGCAGGAATTCACCATTTGGCTTGTAAGTAAACGCGTCCAATTTGAAATGTAACACACCCGCTTTTCAATCCCCGATGTACCTTCTTCTAGTCTTGATGTTTTGCGCCTATTTTCCGTGAAGAAACCACAAATCTCTTGAGCTTCTCTGTTGTCCCTGTAGCTTACCTTCAACTTCTTCCTGGATGTTCTTCCCAAAAGCTGTGGTTTCCACTCTGCAGTTCTGAGGAACTCGGGAGGCACCTTTCCATATAGCCCCTTCTTTGTGTTTCCAGGCACCCTTCGGTAGTCATGGTCTCTCTCTGATTCTACGGGAAGAATGCATGTCATGTTAACAGTATGATGCTTCCAGATCGTCCGTAGCTTTCCTCCTCCCTTCGTCTTTCCTCTCGGTCTTCCCTCTGGCCTAGTGGTTGGTGTAGTGATAATGGAGCGAGATTTTCTGTTGTGCTTGATCTAACCATGTGGTTGCGAGGTATGAGTAAAACATGGTTCCGTCAAGCACCATGGAACGTCACGCAGCTTTCTACAGCATGGCAAGCTGCTGAGGCTCAAGGCAGGACTTACGTGGCTTTTTTATAGAGTCAAAATGAAAACAAAACAAAAAGCAAAAAGAGGGCTTTGGGGGTGTTTTTGAAGATTATGTGAGAGGGAGAGAATAATAAAAGTCCATGGAAAAACTTAAAACCTAAGTATACCGATTTTCCTTAAAAGCCCTACTTTACAGTAACATACAGGCGGATGCTTATTACTAGATATGTTTTCAATTTTTGACTCAGAAAAAAAAATGAACTCGGTTAACAATTCATAGCCATTGTGTGATTAGCTGTGAATCAGACTAGCATGGCTCCGAACTGGATCAGCAGAACGTACAGCTGTGAAAGCTCAACTTTATTAATGTTTTCCTGTCATGTGAATCTGGTCACTCTTTTTTTCCAGAAAACTCCAAGCCTTTCTTTTAATCCTCTCCTGACATCCATTGACCAAAGTTCCCTAAGTTGTCTCCCTGCTGCATAATCTATAGTTACCCTCCTTCTTTTCTCCCTGTATATATTAATGACTATTCTAACATTCAACTCAGAATTTTATCTTTGGCTTGAATCCTCAATAGGCACAGAAGATTATCGATCAAAATTAAGTGGAGACTGCTTTGCAGACTTGGCTTGTCCTGAAAAGTGTCGCTGTGAGGGGACCACAGTAGATTGCTCCAATCAAAAACTCAACAAAATCCCAGACCATATTCCCCAGTACACAGCAGAGCTGTAAGTTCTCCTGACTACAACATCCTGGCTGGGAGGGAGCAAGGGACAGAGTGACACTATGTGAGAACATTGGAATTTTTGTCATGGCATTTTAATTCTCAGTAATTGAGTTCACTTAATTAATACACGTTCCATTGAGAGATCCTCTTCTTTGTTCAAGATTATGTTCAAAACTACCTTAGTTCATTTTCAGAGTTACAACTGAACAATCAAATCAAACAAACAAATCAATCAAATCAAAACATTCGCTCAAAATTCAGTCATTATTTACTAACGTTAATGATAACAGGAATATCTAATTATCATTGGATGATGATTATGGCAAAACAGTTATAAATGTTTCATAAATTAGTAAGAAAATTATTTCTTCAACGAACCAAACAAAATAATTTGGGACTCACCAAATCTGTCAAGAAGTCCTTTCTTCCTGTTTGACGACTTCTCAAGCACAGGTGAAAAGACTCAGGGATTGCCAGCTGAAGGGCAAGTAATAGTTGTTTATTTGTTTATAAACAGTGACTAACAGATCAGGGAAAGCTAAAATCTCAGACATGATCAAATTTATATTGACAAATTTAGCAAAGGATCCAGGGTATGAAAAAGTGTAATTTTGGAATTAATTATAGAATCTCTGCCCATGTGTAACTCATCTTTCCTGGTTATAAAAGGAAGCTGCACAATGTAAGTTTTCCAAGACCCATGAAGACAATAGGGAAATCTGCTTTCTGAACATCTTAGCTCTGTTTATTTATGGCACCATCTGGTATTTGTCATTTATTGATTTTCAAAGTTGCTTGTCTGTGTGTATGCATAAGCCTTCTGTCTGCAACTAGATTGCCGCCCCTTGATTGCTAGGACTGTATGTTATCATTTCGGCCACACTGCATCCATACGCATGCCTGTTACTTAATGAATTTAAATCAATTTGAATAATTAGAAACAATGTCTTTCAAATGGTTGACACAATCTAATTTCTTTGTGGTTCTGGTGATTTTTTTTAACCCCCACTATTTCATGGTATAGTTACTAGCTCAACAATTTTAAGAATGTCAGAGAACATGTAGCAAGATTCAGGAATTATCATTTTGTGTGGCTATGTGTAGACTTCTATTTATTTCTCGTAATATTGCATGCAAATGATAATATGTTAAGCATGATAATGAATTAAATAAGTTATTCTCTAATCTATAATTCTATTACAATCTAGTTTGTAAGGTAAGACTCAGAAAAAATTGTTTTAAAAGTTTAATAACTTTTCAAATAATGCACATAAAATAAATATTTAAGAGAAAAATGTTGGCAAAACATGCACCTAATAAAGGATTTAGATTCAGAATTTTTACTAGTCATATACTCACAGTGAATTTATATCCAGAATATATTAAAAATATTTCAAAATCAACAATATAAAGCCTTTGTTGCCTATCAAATGGTCAAGTTATCCATGTAAACATTTTTTCAATGAAGATATATGATTGACCAATAACCATATGAAATAAAGGTCATTATAAAATGCAAAACTGGGGCTAGTGAGATGGTTAAGTGGGTAACAGCACAGGCTACTCTTCCAGAGATCCTGAGTTAAGTTCCCAGGAACCACATGTGGCTCACAGGCATCTGTAATGGGATCTGATGCCCTTTTCTGCCATACAGGTGACCATGACAATAGAGCATCCATATTTAAAAAAATAAATAAATTTTAAAATGCAAAACTATTTTTTTTTTTGCTGCTGTATTGTAGGAGAAACGGGTCGCATCCCGCCACCCAGCTAGTTTAACCCCTGAAATAACCACACAGAAATTGTATTATTTAAATTACTGCCAGGCCTATTATCTCTAGCCTCTTATTGGCTAACTCTCACATCTTGATTTAACCCATTTCTATTAATGTGTATCACCACTTGACTGTGGCTTACAAGCATGAGTCTAACCAATGTCCTTCTTGGGCAGGAAAATCATGGCATCTGCCACACTGCCTTCTTCCTCCCAGAATTCAGTTCTATCTCCCTGCCTATCTAAGTTCTGCCCTATCAACTAGGTCAAGACAGCTTCTTTAATAACCAATGAAAGCAACACAAATCCAGAAGGAACTCCTACACCACTGCTGTGATAAAATAGCATTAAAAATAGCAACTTTTAGAATAAAGAGTTTACTGTTTCAGAAGAACCCACAGCAGCAAGAAAGGAATGGAGCTGTCTGAACACATTTAATAAACAAATAGAAGTAAAGATTGAAGAAAAAGTGTAAGGTTTTATACTCTTAAAGCTCATGACATACTTCCTTTAGAGATGACTCCTAAAAATTCTATAGCCTTCCCAGGCAGTTCTATCAACTGGGGACCAAATGTTCTAAATATGTGAATGAAACTCTAGAAATTATTTTTCTTTCAATGAGTCAAATTACTCATCCTGATCTGCATAGGCTCACTGCCATCTCATGATTCAAAATACACATCATCCAACATCAAAAGTACCCCTGATCTTTAACAGTCTCAACACTGTTCAAAAGTATAATGTCCGTTTTGAGACTGAAAGTAATAGTTGTTCCCAGTAAACCTTAAAAAAATGCATCCCACCTACCATGGCACATATTATATATTCTGCAACTCAAAAAGGAGGAATGGGGTATACTGAGTAAATATTGGACCAAAGCAAGACTATAAGCCAACACGGCAAACATCAAAGCCTGAAGTTCCACATCTAGAATCTGAGGCTTCCATTTCTAAGGATTTGGATGGCTTCCTCCTTGCAGATTTACTCCCTATGTTATACATTTCCCTCTGGGGCTGGTTCCACTTCCTGTGTGCAGCTCTCCTTGGCAAATGTCTCATGATTCTGGTGTCTGCAACACTGGAAATCTTCAGGACAACATAGGCTTTATTCAGTGTCTGCTCAGGGCTTCTGGACAGGGACTCCACCTCTGTCCTGATTGCCACAATTCATTACTACTTTGTATCCATACAGGAAGATCTCACATGTCCCTCAATCTTATATCATCTGTGTCTTCAAAACTGCTACCATGTTGATGATAATGCCAAATTTAGATGACAGCTTTGCATAGACGTTTTTGTCCTTGGTATTAGCTGCTTTTATGTGTTGTTGCTTTCTAAGAGCAAGGAATTCCTTAAGCTCTTCCACTTTGCATATTAAAGCTGAGCGTGGTCTTCCCCTGAGAAGGACTCTCTGACCCAGTGGAGAGGAAGAGGCCATTAAGCTCCTTAATGATTACAGCTTCCTTTGCAGCCTGTACTTTGGGGACAAGTGGAAGATTTCTTGTGCTGTTTTTCACTCCATGCCTCAAGTCTCAGATTTCTTTGTGCGCCACTTGGCTCTTTATGATGATAGATATGCGTAAAAGTAATCAGTACTAGGCATTCTAGAGATGGTTAGGCTGTCTTGAAATCATGCTATCAAAGAAATTAATTCATTACTTTTTAATTTAGTCTTAAGTACGTTCTTAGGACATGTACAGAATGAAGCCAAATGTCATACAAATTCCAAAATATCATACAAATGACCTTTGGACTGTAACTGATGGAGATGAAGTTTTTGTTTCCATTTTTGCTAAGGATGAATCTAAAATTTCTGCATTACTCCCAGGATTGCATGCTTCCATATTCTTATAGAATGGTTGCTTAAGTTCTGCCTGTAACAGTCAACTACTTTTCTTTTTTTCCTTTTTTTCTTTTTAATTTAATTAATTCATTTATTTATTAAAAATTTCCACCTCCTCCCCACCTCCCTTTTCCCTCCCCCTCTCCACCTCTCCCTCCCTCTCTAGACTTAAGAGCTAATCCAGAGGTCCAAATTCTTCCAAATTATCTTCAGAACATTTACACTGCCGTGTTCTTCATAGCAACAACCCAAATTCTCAATACAAATTTCTATATGAGTTACTTTTCTGATGCCGTGTTGTTTTCCTCTCTTGTTCAAGTTTTATATTTCTGTGTACATCGCTTGCACAACATATAAATGCCGTGACCAAAAGCAGTCTTTAGAAGGGAGTATTTTTATTTAGCTTTCTTGAATGAGAGCTCATCACGAAGCAGAAATAACAGCACCAGGTAACAGAAGCAGGAACGTGCTTGATAGGACACGTATCGTAGACACACAGAAGGTGAGGTGAGGCTACAGACACTTAAAATCTGCCCCCAGTGATAAACTTCCCCCAGCATGACTGGACTTCCTCAAATTGCACCATCAACTTGAGACCAAGTGTTCAAACATGTGAGCCTATGGGAGAAATTTCTTACTGCCCTCACATAAAAAATCTGGAGGGGGAGGGGGAAAGACAATGATATAGGGAAGAAAAATATACATTGGGATTTTAAGTGTAAAATAGTATAGACATGGAAAAACAGTTTGTTCTTCAATGTAGCATGCATTGGTCTACCATAGGATCCAACAAAAGCTACTTCTTTGTATATATAGTAAAATAATTTAAAAGGTACGCCCTCACAAAAACCAGCATACCATGTTCAGCATAGCATTTTCATAGTAGACAAAATACAAAGTTGAAGAAGTGTCCGCCAACTGATTAATGACTGAATGAATGTGGGGTGCCCATTTTGTTACTCAGTTATGAAAAGCAATAAAATACCAAAAATACCATAACATAAATCAAAATTAAACATCCTAAAGAGGCCAGAGAGGTGGTTCGGCTTTTTAAGAGAACAAAGCATGTGGCTCCTACAAGACTCAAGGTCAAGTTCCATCATGCGTGACAGCTGGCTCACAATCACCTGCAACACAGCTTCAGGGGTTCAGTTCCATCTTCTGGCCCCTATGGGCACCTACACTTATTTAGCTACCAGTAAGTCGATACACATGCCCAGATGGAATTATCTAATAGGAAATAGAACAAAATCTGCAGAACATCCTACAAGATGAAGCAAAAGGTATAATCTGTGAGATTCCAATTAAATGAAATGTCCAGAATAAGAAAACATGGTTTGTGTGGCACAAACAAGGGATGGTAATAGAAAGATGGCTGTGTCATAATAAGAGTGAATTGCCAATGAAAGGTATTGATTTTGGAGTGCTTTTTGGATAATGAAAGGTATACGGAACTAGTAAAGACTGTTGTGCTGGGTTTTGTTTGTTTTTATTTGAGACAGTTGTTTATGTTTTTGTTTGAGATGGAGTTGACTCCCTGACTGCCTGGAGATGGGGTTCACCAGGTTGACTACACTGGCCTTGGACTTGCTCTGGTCCTCCATCTTTGCCTCCTGAGTACTGAGACTACATGCATGAATCCTTTAACCTGGCTTGCAATATTACAAATACACTGAAATGCTATACTTTAGGTATTTTATAGTATCTGAATTGTGTATTAATTGATCTATGAATGATTAGGCTAGGAAGCAAGTACTTGTGAAGAAACAAGGCCTAGAGACTTTGGTATGGAGATTCCTGCATATGAGCTGGTTAGGATTATTCTTTGACTTGTTTAATATTTAACAATTTTTTGTTTTTGAAATTTTTGATGAAATGATAGAAGCATAACTAAATTTTATAAATTCCCAGTTCTATCTGTGCTGTATTTCAAAGCTATCATTAAAAGATGTAATAACTTAATGTGACAGATACAAGCTAAACCCTTTTTACCAATGAGAAAGCCTTTATCTTCTTTTTGGTTCTTTCCCCAGGCGGCTCAATAATAACGAATTTACAGTGTTAGAAGCTACAGGGATATTTAAGAAACTTCCTCAGTTACGTAAAATGTAAGTCATTTGTTAGCTATTTATAGACTGTCTGCAGTGTGTTTCTCTTGTAAATTTTACATCTCTTCCCATTTTATCCAAGTGTCTTTTGAAACAGGAAAATGTATTTTTTAAAAAAGAGAAGTCCAGGGAAATTTCCATGTGACGACTGCACAGGGCATGAACTTAGGGTACTGTTTAAAAGGCACTTTCCCATGTGTTCACATGATGCTAAGCCAACCCTTAGCAACTTCCTCTAGAGCAGACAGTTGGTCTATAATGCATCCGCAGCAGGAATCCAGCAATCTAAGCGCATTAAGATGGATTCAGCGATGTTTTGTAACTGCCTTTAGTGTTCTCCAAACCGTGGTGCCGGTTCTCTTTCAGCACATCCACGGCAACTGTTTGACTTTTGCTTCATTAAGCTTTCATTATGAGATAGTCAAAATTAATGATTAGTAAACTGGCCAGACTGCTCATCTGTGTTACTTCATGGCCACAGCTCATATTTCAGTGTGAATTCTTAAGCTCAGCATTTTCATCAACATTCCATCACTGTCCCATGCCCTTGAGTAAAGGGAGAAGTCAGACAAGTGTCCAGTGTGCAAGGACCCAGGAATGCATGAGGAGGAAGCAGATGCATCATCCCACACCACTTACCACCCTCAGTCTCACAGAAAGAGCTCCCCAGTCACTGACACTGTTTGGAGCAAAGAGGACCAAACCTATGCCGATGTCCTTCTCTATGTTAGGCTCCCTTGAGAACGTCTTCTGATTTCTTAATGATTTTCCTTCACGCCACTAACCCTACTGTCTTTTTAGCAATAAGAGGTTCAGTGTTACAGGTCTTTCCTGAGCAGTGCTTTATAAGCATAGAAAATCCCAAAACAAAGTAACAGGATTTCTCCATTGGTAAAGTGTTGGTCGTATAAACACAAAGAGATGGCTTTGATCCTCAGGTAAGGAAATCCAAATATAGTGGCCTATTATCCCAGTGCTGGAGAGATAGTAACAATTGGGTTCCTGGAACCTGGTGGCCAGTAAGGCCAGCCTACTGGGCCACATAAGATCTTTACATAACCAAATAATTGGCTTTAATAATTTTAGACTTCTGGGAATCATCGCAGTTCATTTTGAGTAAAATTAGGCTTTATTTTGCTTTAATGGTTATTCTCTCTTAGTGTTACTCTTTTTCTGGCTTCATGGATTAGAGAAACACCGACACGCTTCTATAACTCTTGCAGTGAAAAGTCTTACAAACTGGAAGACTTGGATGTTTATTCAGTAGATTGAAAATGACCAGATATATTTTTTTGGGGGGGGGAGCATCTTGTGTTAGTGAGCAGGCATTTTAATCCTTGTCTTACACTGTTTATCTAGCAACTTTAGCAACAATAAGATCACCGATATCGAGGAGGGAGCATTTGAAGGAGCATCTGGTGTGAATGAAATTCTTCTCACCAGTAACCGTTTGGAAAATGTTCAGCATAAGATGTTCAAGGGATTGGAAAGCCTCAAAACACTGTAAGTATTTCTGATTCACATTAAACTGGCTTAGACTTCGTTGCTCATTATCGTCTGCGGAGGCAGGTGAGATCTACTTTCCTCCTAGCCCAGTGACTCAGACTTTCAGACACAACATCTAAACAGAAGAACTGTGTTCACCCAGAGGATACATTTATCTGTCCCTGTAATGCATCAGTAGAAAAGAGGCAATGGTTGTGATAAATCTTTCATTCTCTATTGCTAAGAAAACATGCTAAGGGTTTTGTCCACTTGGTGAATGATAGGGAGTTTGGAAGGAATAAATTCTTTATGTCTAACAAAATTTGTTTATGTAGAGAAGATGAGACTTAGATCAAACAGTAAATGCAACAGTTTGTCTTATTGAATTATTTCGGGGCGTCTTTGCAAATAGTGTTTGCCAAAAGTAGTAACTCATAAATCAGAAGAGAGCAAAACCAAATTCTACAGCCATTGTCAGAGCACATAAAAGAATCTCTTTGCAACCAAGAAGCAGCCTTTGGCAGTAGAGTAAACATAAGCTCCAGCGACGGCATCTCACCTGACCCTGAAATCCATGTATGATGGGAAAGTAGGAGGTCCCTGTTCCTTAAGACAGGAGGAGGGGAAAGGGTGTTTTCCTCTAGTCAGGGGGATGTGTTAATATAGCCCCAAATTTAGGTATAGTGTGTGTGTGTGTGTGTGTGTGTGTGTGTGTGTGTGTGTGTGTGTATCCCCTGCACATGGGAATAGATACATACTGTAACTTTGAACAGCTATCCTGGAATCCAATAATCCAGCATGACCAGCATGTCAACCACAGACCTCTCTCAGGGACCAGTTTTGAATCAATCTAAAATGGTATGCAAACAGTTGCTAAGTGTGTTTGTGAAACATATACTGAGAGTGTGTTAAAGGATAGCCAAGAAAATGCACCATCAGGCCTGCATCTGCACTTCCTTAGGCTATTTCAGATTACTAAACAAATGGCAATACCTCCCTTCTTACACAGAAGTTGAGTGCTCATGTATTGTTAATGTTATCCTTCTTTCACACACCAGTACTACGGAGAATGTAGGGGGTATAGATTAGAACATCACCCATTTTAGCCCATCTATGCTGCCACAGTGGGAATACTCCACACATACTTTATATGCTTCTGGACATAGACATTCACTATGGAGGTGAATTTGTGTTTCAACCCTCTGTTGGCCCAGGCTTCCTTCTTGGCCAGTTTCTTGCCATAAACACACATGACCTTCGTCTGCATCCTCAGGCAGAGAAAGGGAGAGTGAGGGAGATGGGTGAGATCTCCGCCGTGTCTTCTTTTTATGTATAGGCTTATAAAACTGGGAAGACCTTCTCTAAAAGCAGTCCCATTGGTGATAAAAGCTTTAAGGTAGGAATTAGGGGAGTCACAGTTCAGTCAACAGTATTACCCTAACAACATGTCAAGCATTTGATTCTACGAGATACAGTCAAAGGACACGGCCTGGGAGATCTCTGAAATCAGCTCTCTCCGTCTTATTTCCACTGATGGGCTCCTGCTGGTTATGCTGTAACCTGTGAATAAAGCACCTGCAAGAAGTCTCCATACAGTTGTGCCAGGGAGAATGGAGCAGCCAAGAGTCAAACAGCTACTAGAGTAGATGTGTCTGGTTCTATCTATCTGTTCTTCCACACTGTCTCTGAGGTTTGGTGCTCTAAACATTTGAAATTACGTTCCACCCTAAACCTCTTAATGCCTCTGCTCTAGTCAGCTAACTGGTAATCCGTGTATATATTTCAGCAAGTTATAAAACATCCCGAGACATCAGACAAAGCTTGCCGTATGCATGAGCGATGTTTGTTTGTTGGTTTTGTCTTGTTTTTGTTTTTTACTTTTTATCAAGAGAGGCGTTTACTTCAGTTCCTCCCAGGGTCTCTTAACTCCAGTAGGATTAAGACCACAGATCTCCATTATTCTTGTCAAAGGATACTGTGCTATTGTGCATTTGTTTCTGACTATTCAGTGATTTCTGGATAAGAAGACAACATCTCTCTTCTTATCTACAGTTTAGCAGAAAGAAAGCATTCTTATTCCTGGTTTATTACCAAACATAGAACTTGGAAGCAACAACGTTTTCAACATCTGTCTCAGTTGGGGTTTGTAGTGTTGTGACACAATGCAATGACCAACGCAACTCAGGGAAGAAAAGTCTAATTTCTTCTTACACTTCAACATCATGGTTCATCATCAAAGGGAGATGTCAGCAGAATCTCAGGGCTGGTATCTGGAGGCAGGAACTGATGCAGAAGCCAGGAATGAGTTCTCATTGCTTGGCTTTCTCATCATAGCTCGTTAAGTCTTCCTTTCTTCTAGCACCAAGGATCTCCAACCCAGGGGGAGCATTGGCCACTTTAGTGGGCTTTCCAATACCAATCGCCAATCAAAAAAATCCACCACAGGCTTTTCCATGCACCAATATAGCAGGGGCTTTTGTCAATTGAGGTTTTGTCTTTACAAATGAGTCTACTTTGTGTCAAATTGACATAAATCTAGCCAGCACATTATATTTCTCCTTTTATATTTACCATTCTATTGGCAGAGCGATTACTGTGGGTATAGAAAGATGGCTAAATTAATTTTTCATGAGTTCTGAATAATACGTAGTGTGATTACAAATTTGTGTATGAGGTTTTCATCCTTTTTGAAAAACCTTCAAATAAACAGCTCAGGGAGGGAGGAATTGGGAACTAAGCCAGTGCTTTAGCAGTGGTAAGGAAATAGTAACAGTGTTAATCCTGTTAACAACGGTGTCAAAAAAAAGAGATTATTCAAGACGAACCTATTTAACCTTCGCTGTATATTACACTTATGCTTTTTGGGAGTTCTGAACTTGAACCTATGAACAGATTTTTCATAAATAAAACAATCTGATGCAGGCTTTGTGGATGTGCAGTCACCCTTACTTCCCTCTGCTCCTGTCAGACAGTGGGTCACTAAGTCCCCGAGATGCCCTGCGCTCTCCTTCTGCAGTGTCTATTGATTCTCTCTGCCCTCTTTTTCTTCTATCTCAAATGTCACACTATTCTAGATCCATAAATCACTGGGCTCCAAGGACACAAGCAGGTGACTTAGGACATTATGTGATCAGGCAGACATAATTATATCATCCAAAGGAAGCATGTTACCCTCATCATGGGACTGTAAATCCACACAGGCTCAGCATGCTTTCTGTGACTGAATATAGGCAGTGATTATTCTATGCATTCTCTTATTGCAGGATGGTATCCAGAATATACCCATTCCTAGGGAAACAAGCATTCAAAATAGTGATGAGTGCTACATGTTTGCAAAAGGAAATGATTTTCATTCTCTAAGGGGCAGAATTGAATGTCTGATGTTTTATCTCCATAACAGTGTTCTTTCCCTTCCCCCAGGATGCTGAGAAGTAATCGAATAAGCTGTGTTGGGAACGAGAGTTTCATAGGACTTGGCTCTGTGCGTCTGCTTTCTTTATATGACAATCAAATTACTACAGTTGCACCAGGGGCATTTGATACTCTCCATTCCTTATCTACACTGTAAGTAGAAAATATTCCTTTCTCCCAGTGGCTCCCAACCTTTCAAATACTACGACTCTTTAATACAGTTCCTTAGGTTGTGGTGACCCCCAACCATAAAATTATTTTTGTTGCTACTTCCTATCTGTAATTTTGCTACTGTTATGAATCATTATGTAAAGATCTATGTTTTCTGATGGTCTTCGGCAACCCTGTGAAAGGGTCATTCGACGGCCAAAGGGGTTGCAACCCACAGGTTGACAACCCCTGCCTTTATCTATGATTTGTTTTGGTTTATTATAAATCTTATTGTTTTTTAGTATTCTTTTAGTGAATTAGTAAATACCCCATGAGAACACAACCAAGTATTTGAAAATTTTGAAAAGGACAAACTTATGTTAAACTTGCTTTAGTTATTCTAAAATTATCACCACTTTTATTAGATAAAATTTAATATATATGATTATTCCTCAGTTATTTGTTCTTATAATAATGGGATCCACAATGGGGCTTAGATTTAGAATTGTAAATTATTCTTACATGATAATACTGTAAGTAAATGTCATAGGTTTTCTCTCATATCCTTAACAATAAATATTTTCATCTATAAGTACCATAAACACTGAACTGATAGAATTATTACCAACCAACCATTCTCTACAAAGATCATTTATACATGATAAGAGGTATATAAAAATGAACAGGCCAATAGTAAAAGCCATTCACTAGAGGTTATTTACTCTGGCTGCAAAAGTATAGAAGGAACGGGTTGAGTCTGTCTGAGATAATATTTTATGTAAACAACTTGAAACCTGTGAATACTTCTAGGCCTACAAACAGAATTCTGCAAACACTTAAAAATAAACCTTTAACAAGTATTTCAGGCCTTTTGTAAATCAATTTCTGAACACAATGTTTGCTGTTACAGCTCTAATAATGGATGATATCCTGGCCACAGCAGTTTCTTAATATCCTAACCTAGCTCAACATAATGGGAAATAAATATAGTTAGAACAATTCCGAAAGCATGTTTGGCTCTGTTCAAGTCACTGAAAAAAAAAATGAAGCATCCATCCATCAGGAAAGTTCTTATTCCCTTTTCCACATGAAGTGTGACATTTTACATGGAGTGACTAATCTGCGCATATTAAAGATGGCATGTTTATAAATAATGGGATTGTCGATAGGTTTGCGCTTAAGTATGAGATGCCAAAAATATTGAGATTTGTAGAAGTAAATTCATTTTTGTAACTGGCATTTAATCAACTCAGTTGTCAGTTTAGATAAGAAAGCTATTCTCTGGAGCAAACAAGAGATGGAAATCGTGAGGTGACAAATTAAGGGAGTAGCTGTTGTCAGGTTAAACTCAATAATATAAGGTAATCAGCCTTCATCTTTATATTAAATTACTACTTCATCAGCATGAAAGAGTATGACAGTAAGTTAGATTTCTGACATGTTTAAATTATTCCTAAGTATGGCATCTGTCAGGATTCACTGCATAAACCCTAAATTGGCTGCCTTCACTATTTTTTGCATGAAGTTATTCGAAGAATTCTCTTATGAGATAGCATTGTCTTTTGGTTCCTGACATACACATTTAGGAAAAAAATGTGCATGACATATTTTGTGCGTCGTTGTGTGCATCTAGGGGAATGGACATACAAAGACGAAGAAAATGTATTACTGTAGCCAAAATAGTGTGGAGCAATGGTCACCTAGGATTTAGAAAAATAAGAAAATGAACTCTAAACTGTGCATTGTTTGTATATGGTGCTTAGAAACCTTTTGGCCAATCCTTTCAACTGTAACTGTCATCTGGCATGGCTGGGAGAATGGCTCAGAAAGAAAAGGATTGTAACAGGAAATCCGCGATGCCAAAAGCCCTACTTCCTCAAGGAAATCCCAATCCAAGATGTAGCCATTCAGGACTTCACCTGCGATGATGGTAAGAAATGCATGGCAAATCATGGGTCAGTAGCCCTTCACTCAGAGGACCAATGACATGCTCTGTTGTCTGAGGGAGTATACTTCCTTTAGTACAGTAGGACAAGGTAGCAAGCAGGGCTTATGGTCTGGCAAGAATGCTGACTTAAGAGCAAGCAGCCCTCATGTCTCGGTCCAGTTCCTACCTAAGGACTGCGCCATGTTCTGCTTTGTTCTGTTTTTTTTTTTTGTTCTTAACGGCAAAGCAGTTTGTTTTAGGGTTGCCCTTTCACATTCAAGTCTACTTCCTGCCTGTTTATAAATGTTCTAGGAGACTTCCAAGCTCCCAACTTGTAAATGATTCTTATAGAGCTTATTTTTAAATTTTCCTCAGCGTGTCTTTTAGAAGCTACCATATCCAAAGGAGAAAAATAAAACATAATAAAAAAAATCATTGTAACACAGAAGTCCTAGCAAATCAACAAAAGTCAGTCTCCCATTTCTAATGCTCTCTGCCATTGCTTTTCATGCTCATTATATTCCTATGAGGTGGGTGGCACAAGTTGTTTTAATGCCAGTGAGCAGGGAACTGATTCGAATTCTACATTTTTAACATGAGATAATCATGAAGTTCTCCTAAACCTTTGAAGGAAATCTGCCCTTTTATGTACATTTCTTTGCGATTTCTTTTTAACCCAGTTTATGTTGGAATATCCTTACTTAAAAGTATATAAATAACTGAAAAAATAAGTAACTGTCAAAATTGTGTTAGTTATTTAAATCGTAAGCTTTTTTGAAATTCTACTTTTGGGAACTAGAAAGTAGTGCATATATAGTGTCAATCTGTAAGTGATTTCTTCATAAGTTGTCGTATAGCTCAAGACCCTTGTGTTTGTCAAATTCATATGAATGGATAAACTCCACTCTAGCCCCTTCGAAACTGCAAATTTGTGGTTTTCTGTATTCCATGTGGTGTTGTAGGAAACGATGACAATAGTTGCTCGCCACTCTCTCGCTGTCCTTCGGAATGTACTTGCTTGGATACAGTAGTCCGATGTAGCAACAAGGGCTTGAAGTTCTTGCCTAAAGGTATTCCAAGAGATGTCACCGAGCTGTAAGTAGAGCTTGTTGTCCTGCTTTTCTCTCTGTTTCGTGGATTGAAGTCTGTGACACAACCAGTGTTACAAGAAACAAGATTTATTTTTCATACAATTCCAAGTCGATCTTTACAGGAAAATTAAGTCAAGAACTAAAAGCAGCTGGTCATATCACCAGTTAGGAGTAGAGAGAATGAATGTATGCATATCCATTTATGCACAGCCCCTTTTTATACTTCATAATGGATGGGAACAAAATCTAGGGGATGATACCACCCCCGATGGGCTTGTCATTCCCACAACAATTAATGTAATTAGGACAAACCTGCTCTAGAAAACCTCATGCTGAAATTTTGTCCCTAGGTAATTCTAAATTGTGCCAAACTGACTTTTAAAACTAACTCTCTCGCTTGTTTTTCTCTTTCCTACACAACTCTTGTTTTATATATCGGGGGATAAATATCTAACAAGAATTTTTAGGATCCTGTTTACAGGTCACATTCCTCCACTGGAATATAAAGTAAAATTATAAAGGAGTAATTCAGAGGCCACTTCAGAGGAAAGCTTGGGGATCACTGGTTATACACACTGCCCTTTGTCCCAATAAGCTTGCTCGGTGCCTTTGTTGTGTTTTCTGCAGCATTTAAGCTCCAATAAGAACAGTCAAACATACATAAATACTGCACTTAGAATTCCTATAGCCTCTTATTTTTGTTCATGGATCATTTAAAAAATGTTGTTCCATAGATTACAGTTTGGGAAGTGTTGCATAGTATATTTATTTGCAATTTCAAGTGTGCTCTACGTTTGACTCCTATCAAAATTTACTATATAGGAAAATAATTATTTAGAAATAGAAGAAATTGGCATAACCTTTGTGTTTTAAAGGCGACATTGTCTCTTTGGGCTCGTCAGTGTCCTTTAGATACGAAAGGCATGTGGCCAACTATTTTTCATGCTTGCATAACTGATATCTGAATATAAGTTGCATGGCCAATATCCATTTAAGTAGAGCTGCGGACGTCAGTCCTTCAGATCAAAGACCTATGGCTAAATCCAAGCCACATATTCAGAATGTACTACAACAGAAAATCAGATGCAAAAATAGAGATTCAACTGCATCCAATTCATTCCACTCCTTTACAATTAAATGAGAATTTTATGGAAAAATGTTTTATCTAAATCAAAGGGAGTCACATAATACTTGTTTAATTTTTGTTTATACAGAATCATAGATCAGTGTTTTAAATCTACATGTGGCTTCTGCTGATATGTGCCTATCATTCACGGAAGTTCATGAAAGGACACCATATAATCAGCTCTCAACAACATCTGTGCAGTGTGCAACATGGCTAGCGAAGTTCAAGAATGTTTTTGCTTATTGGCTAAGATCAAGTGAAAAGCATGTCTCTCAGTATGCCAGGGTCTCATTTTTCAAGTCATGTTCAGTTCATGGATCCTATTTTGGTCCTAAGTAGAACACTCAGAGAAGAAGACACAGTCGTAGCATATGGGGAAAATGTGTTCCTTAGGTTCAAAATGATGTTAAATGTTCAGTTTCTTTCTCTTTCTAACAAACACTAGAGTTAATTGGCAGTAACCATTGTGTTTTGTGTGTTTAATTACACAAATGTTGTTTCAATATTTTTTCAGATGATATTTGCCCGTAACCCTTCCCTACTCCCTATTGCTATAAGACTGCATTCTATATGCAAAGTGAAGCTCTATAAATAATCCAGTGAGGAACATGACATTCACATCCTCTTTGATATTAAATATTTTTCTTCCATTTTTGCTCACCTTTTGTCTTTATCTTATTCAAAAAAACATTAAACATTCTTTAATGGGTGTATTTAGCTCCATTTCTTGAGTCACCATATCTATGCTATATATGTATTTCTTCACTTAAGTTGGGTCTTCAGTCTGCATCACACTAAAGCTCATTTTTAAATAGTTTAAGTTTCTTTTCTATAAATAAAATTTGTTCTATATAGATCAGGAGAATACTAATTCATTTCTTGGGATTCAAGTTTTACCTCCTAGAGAGATTATTCTTAGAGTCATACCAAGTCAGCAAGATCCTTCTCGCCAGTCATATATATCCATATATTAGAAAATGTGCATGTGTGTATTGCACTAAATCATTAAGAACGTCGCATAATTACAATGTATTGCTGGACAAGTATAAGCAAATGGTATCCATTAGTTTTAATCATTGCCATGTATCTTCCCATTATACTGTTGTCCATTTAGACTTGCAGATTGTTCTGGGTCTTTTTGTCCTGCTGCTCCATTTCTGGGATAAAAGGAAAGTGTTGAAGTTTGTGGAACACTGCTTCCCTCTAGTGGTAGGAAAACCGAAATGAAACAAAACAAAACAGCTAGAAAAATTAAGGAAACAAGGCAAAGCAGTGCATAAATATGTACCAGAAATCTGAGTACTTAATCAGAAGTCATAATAGGATTTGTAACCTCGCATTGACCACATGTATGTATAGCCTGTGTATTTTATAGAACTACTTATATTTTTAAATATTATACCTCAGTCAACTTTTTGGCTTTTCCTATAAACATGACAATTCTAACTTCAACTTCAAGATTGATCACTGCACCGGAGCAGGAAAAGCCACATCTCTAAAGGGCCAGAGTTGTTACCAGTTCCCTCGCAGGCAGACGACCCGAGTGCTGCAGGCTCTTAATCTAGAGTCTGTTGTCTGGGAAAGTAAAGCTTTGAGAAAAGATTTTTTTCTTCTTCTTGTGACATCATGGATATAACTCCCAACCTCCATTTATTTTGTGTCCTGTCAGTTAACTGACTTCTTTGTGACTAGGCTGTGTTATGACCCCAATACAAGGGCAAAGTTGTACTTTTATTTGAAAAATACTTTTGCATTCTCATGCTTCTTTTTTGTACTTAAAAAGTTTTATGGTATTCTGTGAAGGTTCTTGAGACCCCTCTCACCAAGTACATATGTGACACTAAATCTACTTTGAAGTTATGTCTAATTGCTCTCAATTATCTCCTTAAAACTGTCCAATGTTATTTAACAATTATGTCGAGATATGTATATATACAAGCAATGAAAAGAGTACTCAGACTCAATAGTTAGGTTTAGCTAATAATTATTCAATTTTATGGTGCTGTCTCTACATAAATACAAATAAACTGGAGGCCACATAAAAACTTAAGTCACTGGGTGGACCTTTTTACTGGTACAAAAATGGCTAGATGCTTGGCTTACTTTCCTGGCTAAACCACCAAGAACTGGACTCAACATTCTGCCCTTAGGTTTGTGCATCAGCCTAAGTGAGCCACAAAGAGTTCTAGATTGCACCCCCGTGTGATGTGCCCTTTACTTGTCTTGAATAATGATCTCAGCTTGGAATATGATCTCTCAAGGAGAATACTGCCAAGTTGTGCCTCATCTCTGTTCAAAGTAAATATTGTTCATTTGCTTTGTGATTTTCCTCTGTCACTTTGTAAGGCGACCTTGTTATGTCCTTGTTTTTAGGTATCTGGATGGGAATCAGTTTACACTGGTCCCCAAGGAGCTCTCCAACTACAAGCATTTAACACTTATGTGAGTAGAATATTTTCCCACCTTTAACTTATTTTATCTCATTAAAAGGGGAACGTCAAGTGGCTGAAGATTTAGAGAGCCTTTTGTGTAATATAAATCACTGACAGTGACTCACCCGGATCCTGGATCACTGTGGTTCAGGATCTCTAGCTCCATCTCTGTGGAATAATAATCATGTGATGCGGTGTCTCAGGGAAAACATTTCTACTCAAAGAAGCAGCAATCCAATAACGTCTCAGCAGGAAGAAAAGCTTCCAAACAGTAAAACTGGATTATTTATTGATAAGACTATAGATATTTGTTAGAAATCATGAAGAGAGTGGGGAATATTTTATTTTATATAGTAAATGAAATAGGTCAAAACTTTGCTGAAAATACATGTTTTGCTTGACTTTCTTATATGAGACATGGTAAAATAATTTAGGGACTATAAATATTAAATTTCGTTTTATATGAAACAATGATCCTGACATTCTGAGTATAAATTTCAAAATACTAATTATGCATTAATTTGAGATTTCTATCTTTGAAAAATAACTTGTTTCTTTTTCTGTGAATGAAATAATTTTATGGTGACAGTTGACAGTTTGAACCATTATAAAAATACCTTTTATAACAACATGTAACTTTTTTTAATTTGGCATAGAATTTCAACATCCAAAATATGGATTATAAAGCTCCTATAATGTTCCTATCATTTTCACAATTATGTGTGTACCTTTTGCTTGTATTTTGGAAAGTAAATACAAGAATAGATGACCCTTGCCTCTTACTAATCTTCCATTTATTCATGTGTTGGACTTGGATCCAAGAGAAATAATAGCTACCTATAATGATTATATATACACACATATATGTATGCCAACAAATAGACATGTGAATGAATGATGTGATCATACAGAGAATATAATAATATCCATGAAATATATCTTTCAAGTAAAAATACACAATACCTTCTGAAAAATTCAGTTAGCAATATTCAACATCTTTACATATTCACTAAATAAATATTTATTGAGGAACTTCTCAGTCCGTGGTTTAGACAAAGGCCAAAGCATGGGTGTTTTTATGATGACAATTTAATTGTAATGAACTTGGGAATAGTTTCAATTAGCAAATTTGATTATGTGTATTAGTGAACATATATGTCAATTGTGGTAGAGAATGGAGAGTTTATGGGACAGTAACAATTGGTGATTTATTCTTAGCCCTAATGGACCTGTAACAAGTGGTGGTTTATTTCTAACCCTAAGAATGAATGCTTTGTTATTCTAGTTAATAGCAAACACTGTCTTCTCTTTTCTCTTTTAGAGATTTAAGTAACAACCGAATAAGCACCCTTTCCAATCAAAGCTTCAGCAACATGACCCAACTTCTCACCTTGTGAGTGTGAAAGTGTGGATCTGAATATTCACTTCTTCGTGAGGCAGGAAGGGTTTACTAGATGAGTTCTGCTGAAGAAGAGAGAATCTGATCTTTTGGAGTGTAAATACCATCTAGAGAATCAGACAAAGCTTCCATAAACCACAAAGAGAAAAGTTACTCAGAATGTTGGTTTGGTATAAAACACAGAAATATTTAAGTTTATGACTGTTATGATAAATCCTTACATTAAGCTTTCAGGGCATCTTGGTCATTGTCCTATTGCTGTGAAGAGACACCATGATTATGGCAACTTATAAATGAAAGGTTAAGTGGGATTTGCTTAGAGTTTCAGAAGTTTAGTCCATTGGCCTCATGAGAGGAAGCGTGGTGGCATGCAGGCAGACATGGTTCCACATCTGCATATTTAGACAGGAGGAAGAGAGATGATTTGGGTTTGGAAAGGGCTTTTTGTAGCCTCAAAGCCTATGACACTTCTTCCAAGAAGGTCACCTCCTAACCCTTTCAAATACTGCCATTCTCAGGTGACCAACTATTCAAATCTCTAGGCCTACGGGGGCCATTATCATTCAAACCTTCACACAGGGTGTGATATCTGAGCCAGAGAATAAGTGAGGCATGTGTACACAGTGGGGAAAGTTTCTAGGTTGCATTCAGGAAATGTGTCATATTAAGATTAGAACACATAGGTGAGCAATGTAAATGATGAATAAATAAGTTCAATTTATAAACTGTTCAAATAGCCAGTCTCTGAATGACTTTGTTTGAAAATAAAGTTTGTATGTTATTAGGTTCCCAAGTTAAATAAATTGACATGTTTCCAATTTCAGAATTCTCAGTTACAACCGTCTGAGATGTATCCCTCCACGAACCTTTGATGGATTGAAGTCTCTTCGATTACTGTAAGTATCCTGTGTTTAATCACCTTTATGGATAATCTTTATGAGCTATCTTTTGAGTGATGCCATCACTTTGTTTTTCTTGGCTATTTCGTCATGTATGTGCTACGTTTTACTGAAAATTTGAAATTGGTACAGTTGTCTTATATGATGTCATTATACAATCACTTTGATGAATACAGTATAATCTCCTCTTTGGTAAAACTCATTGCTGTGGTAATCATTTACTGATAATCTATAAGACTAAAGCATACATTTCATTTATCTCCAGTTAACTATGATAAAAATAAAAGAACATAGTTTCTTTAGAAATCGCATTATGCTTGATTACCGTTTCCTTGAAATGTATGTGTTTGATGCATTTTCCCAGACTTTTTTCTTTGATTATATCCTTATATCCTAATATCTGTAATCCCACAGCTATGTAACTCTTAGCAGACATGAGTAGAATCCTTTTTTGGTCTTCTATTAGCTACTTTCTTTTAACACTTTAGTATGTTTCTCTTCTAATGTGTGTAGTTGGTTCTCAACTATTTACCAGGTACAGGGTATTCCTTAGATTGTAGAAAACAACTTTATTAGCTATCTCTATCCTCACTATCATTCAGATTAATGGCAAGCTATTATTATTTCTCATAACACTCAAACAAGCCATCTATATTTTCGTTTTGCTACAAATGCTCTAACGTGAAAACGTGGTTTAGAAGGGCAGTTCTGTTCATGATGTTAGGATAGTTCCAGAACTGTCAACTTGTCCCCCAGACAATATTTTGGTCAAGTAATTAACAGATTCTCTTTTCCAGCCACAGTTTCATAGAGTACTCTTTTCAAAGCACATTTGTAACCTTCTCATAGTAGAGTTTTAAGAATCCTTTTGCTTTTCTCTGGCACACTGGAAATTATGTTTCCTTGCTGTTCAGTTAGCATTTCTAATGACTATAGCATTTGACATGTATGTTTAATGAACATTTGTGGTGCGTGTTCTAGAGAAGCCTGATGGCTTCATTACCCATGACCTGTTAGATAATCTTCACTATGAGCACAGACATCTGTTCTGTTACTATTGGTTTTACATTTGTTAATTAAAGAATTAAATGTTTTTTTTTCCTTCAGGGTTCTGCTATTTTCCCTCCAGGGTCTTGCACACAGCCAGCCCTTTAACAGATTTTATTTTATAAAATATTTAGTATACTTTTTGACGGTCTCTGAGATTTATATTAGAATTTAGAAAGTTTTTCCCACTCTATGACTATACAAATAGTGTATTTTACTTTTAAAAATTGCTAATTTTAATTTTATATTTAACTCTTCAATCTGAAATTTATTCTGTGCGGAGGGTATGAAGTATGGGCTGAGGTTTTGTTTTTTTTTTTCTTAATAGATACCTGTTGTTCAAACCTAGCTTCCAGAATAAATCACCCTCTTCCATTGACTTAAGCGTTTAATAAAAATGAAGTTTTTGTACATGTAGGGATATTCTTCTGAACTTTCTTTCTTCCTTTTAGGTCTCTACATGGAAATGATGTATCTGTTGTCCCAGAAGGGGCCTTCAATGATCTTTCAGCCTTATCACACTTGTGAGTACCTGGCTCATGGTTGCAGTGCTGTGATCAGATGCTCTCTGATGATCACGTTCGGGAGTGTTCTCTACCTCCCCTTTGCTGGAATATAAGTCATACTTGATTTCATCTGTGAAGAAAATGCAGAGAGTTACAAATTGGATATCTTATCACCTACCAAGTAATTTAAATTTCTCCTTTGGACTGGCCATGTCCGTTAGTTGTGTGGATTCTGCTGAGCTAAAAGCGCCCTTTCTATGACCATAGAATCCCAGCAGCACTGTCCTTTTTTCCCTCACTGTTCTCTGATTCTTCCCCACCTCCACTTCCCAAAGCTTTGCCCCACATGCCACTTCCTCTATGAATCATACACTGGTTCAGTCAATCTAGATTCATTTATACCACTTCGCATTGACAGTAATGCTGTGCAATGCTATCATTGACACTACTCAATATTTTATAGTCAGACAGTGCTTTGTGACATGTTGCTTTGTATATGCTCTCTCTGCAATCCATTTCTCATCTCAGATTTATACTTGCAATGAATATTATACTTGAAATAGAGGTAGAAATGGATCATATATATGGCTATATATGTATATATACGAATGTATATATGTATGCAAAGAAAAATACATATTGTAAAATTCAGGAACCAAAAGTTAGCACTGTTGAATGGCTTTACCCTGTTACTAAATGTAATATTAAGATATCAAACCTAGAAGGAAAAAGATCTGTCCAAGACAATGAAGCCTCCTCATGTGACGCTACATTTGAATCCAGCAGTCACATTTATCTGGTTTTTCCTGAGTGTCAAAGAGACTATGACCTCAGTAAAATTCGCAAATTCCAAAAATATTAGATATTTAGAAAATTCAAACAGACAGTGAAAGAATAATATCCTGTAGTTAATCATGTTTTGCCTGAATTTGCACACTCCTCAAATGCTCTGTTCATGAGATACAGTATGAGTACATAGTTATTTGGGTGCTGTGGTTGTCACTGTCTGAGAGAATGCTAAAGAAAGGAGGAAATGGATTTAGGGTCCTGTAACAGAAAAGGCCACACAGCGTGAAAGATGGCTATACTGCTTGACCTGAGAAAAGAGTTCTTTAGATGACTCTCACCACAACAGTGATCCAGTTCAAATGTCTTTCTCTTGTCCCTGATCAGCCTTGCTTCTCAGTTATGCATTTTGCTTTCATGCCGAGGCCATTAATAACTCTTCTCACCCACTTCTCCTCTCTCCTCTGATTCAGGAGAGCATTTGCAAATGTCAATAGACATGAGAACAAATTAGTCAAAAACACCATTCTGCTCATGTTTTGATTTGAACTGTGTCGGGCAAAAGAAACAATTACTTCATTGTGATGCTTGATTCAAATTGGACATTTATTCTTACAATATAAGGTTTTATGATTTTACAGATATATTTTAGAGGGTTTCCTAAAGATGAATGAGATAGATTATGATTAAACTATAAACAACTGTTAATAATCATAAGGTATTAATTGTGTTTTTAAAAACTGCCTTACATACCATAACTCCTGTGTCCAAGCATGGCGAGTTTCTGAACCTGCTAATAATCCATACATTAATGATAATAACTTGTTATTAATATTACCCTCACATATAGCTATTTTAAATACAATTAGGTAATTATTTACATGAGCAGGTTATCCCAGCTCCTGCAGGTTATAGTGATGTCAGACATGACAGCTGCTATCTCTTGTCTCCTCCATTACGATTATTATTTGTATAACTAAATGCAGGGTTCTAAAGAGAGACCAAAAAATGGAAGACCAGAGAAAGTGTAAATAAGCTCTGGAGAATGGGCTTCATTTGTCTTGATGATGGTCCTTTAACTGAAGCAACATCCCTAACCTTTTCCATCTAATCAATTTTCCCAAATAGTGTAGACCTTTCATATCCACTGTCACCTCCCAGAGAGGCCAACCTGCACATTACAGACGTCTTCTAAATTTCGCTGCTGTGTAGCTACTACTGAGGATGACTTGTGTTTGTCCATATTTCGGTTCCTTAGAAATGAGAGTTCTTTGTGGGGGGGGTGTCAAGAATGAGTCCCTGTTTATACTAGAATCCTCAGAACCTTGCGTGGTAACTGAGTTCTCAGTAAATAATTGGAGAATGCAAGGAGTGCTAACTTGCCCTTAGAATGTACTTACATCCGAGGTAAACGTGTCTCTCCACATATGAAGATACCTTGTAAAGCCCAAGAAACTGTCATCATTTGTCTCAGCTTCACCAAAATAAGGAAAGTGGTAATCCGCAGTTTCGCCATTTTCTTCTAAATTGTTGGCATCAACAAAACCATAGGGATTTTCTACTGAGCATCACTGTGAACCTGTTCCGTTAGGAAATAACAATACTTCCATACTTGTGTGTGTGTGTATGTGTGCTTTTGTGGTGTTCTTTTTCCAGAGCGATTGGAGCCAACCCTCTTTACTGTGATTGTAACATGCAGTGGTTATCCGACTGGGTGAAGTCGGAATATAAGGAACCTGGAATTGCTCGCTGTGCTGGTCCTGGAGAAATGGCAGATAAATTGTTACTCACAACTCCCTCCAAAAAATTTACATGTCAAGGTATGGCTTTTAAGTATTTGCATTTCTTTTGAAAAGCTCTCTGCGTTAATTGCCACAGAAATGGCAGTCTCTTGTGAGTGAACTTCAAAGGTCTAGTTGAAAAGGGTTTATGGTCTCTGCCCATCTACTTGAACATGGGAGGCCATTTCCTGTGATTCCTAATTAATGAACTGTGCTCTTCAAATCCATCTTAAATCCACTAGAATGGATAGATTTTCTTGAAAATGTAGGTAGAAATGCACAAATTGAAAATGCCTTTCTTTGTTTCTAATCAATAAAATGTTTTGCTTTTGCTTTATCTGAATATGCCCCCGCTCCCCTGCTTTTAGGGTTGCCAGGGCCTTGTGGCTTTCTCATCCCAGGTAAGCAGAACCAAGCCAAGCCTCCCAGTGTTCCAGCCAGGCATCCCCACTCATCCCTCCCCCAGACCAGATTCCCTGTGTGAATACTCCCTCTTGCTTGCTTCTGCTCCTGCCTCTTCCCTTACTTGCCCCTTTGCTGATGCACTTGTGCAGATTCTAAATCGTATCTTCTCTCATTCTGAGAATAGTAAATGTAAACATTCATAGTACAAAGAGAAAATCTAAGTGGAGAAATAGAAACATTAGTAAATATTTTTTGCAAAAAAGAAATAAAACTAGGTATTGGTCACAGTATTTATACATGATCACTGTTAGAATTATTTCATGTATCATTCTATTCAGGAAAATCAAATATGTGGATGTAGTTGATAATTTTTGTCATTCTTCTTAACTTGTTGATACTTCTAAAAACCTACTCAGCATTACTAGAGAAGAAAAGAATATTGAAAGTTCTATATGTAAAGTAAGAAAATATAAAGCATAGATATTATGGGATACAGAGCAGTTTGTGGTGTGATTAATCCATTCTACATTTTCATTCACTTCTAAAAAAACTAAGCTTCTAAAACTTGATCATTTACCCATAAAAAAAAACTTATTGAAGTAAACAACACTGTGTAGTGGATCACCTCATTCACTGTGAACCCCAGTCTACCTGGTTAAATTAACGGGTTAGTTTTCCAGTACCTTAGGAAAACCTAATTTCATGACATAACCAAACTGTGTCTCAGGTTCCTCATGTGTGAATAAACATGCTAGTACTAGCCTGAATTAATTTTAAGATTAAACACGTGGACAAGGCCGACGAGGTAGCTTAGCTTGTCAAGTGTTTGCCTTGCACGAATAAAGACTTGTTCACTCTCTAGAACACGTGTGGCAAAATAAAACAAGCAAACAAACAAAAAGCCAAACAGACAGAGCTGCACTTGATTAAAATCCCTGGAATGGTTGAGATGGAGCCCTAACGTTCAGTAGTCATCTAGCCTAGTATCTTGACTAATTCCAGGCTACTGAGATAAGAAAAGAGGGAAAGGACTGGAGAAATAGCCCAGTCACTAAATTCTATAGCATCTCCATGATAAATGATTGCTGTATAAACATAAGAACCTGTGTTTGGCTTCTTAGTATTTGAGTAAATGCTTGCTAAGGTGGCACATGTGTATGACCCCAGCTCTGTCTAGGTGGAGATAGGCAGATCTATGGAACTCATCAATCAGCTAGTCCAGGTGTATTAGAAAATTTCAGGTTCAATGATTGTGTCAACTTGTCATAAGCTGCAATAATCAGAGAGGAAGGAGCCTCAGTTGAGGAAATGTCTCCATGAGATCCAGCTATAGGCATTTTCTCAATTAGTGATCACTGGAGGAAGGCCCACCCCATGTTAGGTGGTACCATTGCTGAACTGGTAGTCCTGGGCTTTATAAGAAAGCTGATTGAGCAAACCAGGGAAGCAAGCCAGTAAACAGCACCCTGGCCCTTGGATCAGTTCCTGCTTCCAGGATCCTGCCCTGTTTGCCCTGTTCCTGTCCTGACGTTCTTCAGTGATGAACTGCAATGTGGAAGTATAAGGCAAATAAATCCTTTTTCCCCAGACTTGCTTTCTCATCATGGTGTTTTGTTGTAACAATAGAAAAGCTAAGACAGTTGGATTACCTGTCTTTTTTTTTAAAAAAAAAAAAAGGGGGGGCACAGAGTAATTAAGGACAAGCAACACTGGTCACTGGCCTCCACCCTCCACGGGCACATGCACACACATAAACTTAAATACCTCCATGCACCATGTGCACAGTCATACACACACACAAAAGAAGGTGGACAGTGCTTGAGGAACAACAACTGCAGTTGTGTTCTGGCCTTTATCCACTTGCACACTCACACAACACTTTTCTACACTTCTCAATTATGTGCACACACACATATTTTACAAAAATGAAATGACTGGGAATGTACAAATCACACTGCCTTAAGCAGAGAAAACACCCAATATTGCTATGCAGTTAAGGGCATTGCTCTAACATTCCAAGACACCAACAACATACCATCAGACAACACCCCAAGTTGGGATAATATTTAAGAAGAATCTAGAGAGATGAGCTAATTTTATCAGAAATAAAAGCATGATTTCATTTAGTATGGTGCTTGTTCTTTAATAGTAACAATAACAATGACTTTTCTCTGGATTGGGGTTATTTTTCTCTATCTGGAGTGCTTTGTCTTCCCATGATTCCTATGTAACAACTGTGCTCTTCCCACTTGAGATACCAAAACTGTAGTTATAATGATTGATTCCAAGTAAAGGGGCTACAATTTGAACCATGAATATCTGCCATCAGAACTGACTACTGCTTCACTTAGAAGTTTCAGTAGAAAGGTTTTTTCCATGAACCACTGGTAGGAATAGGCATATAGCATTGCTATACTGGTATGCCAGGGAAATCAAAGTTGAGAACTCTACACCAGTGATGGTTTGTTTGGCTGAAGGCAGTGCATTCTAATCTACTATTGAAACAATCCACTCACGGAAATCTCATGAGTCCTGTCTTGTGAGCTTTATGATCTTGAAGGCAGTAAAATGATGTGGCCTTAAATATTTTATAATTTTATATTTTCATATTTAAATTAACTCCCCCATTATTTATGGCAGTGTAAAATGTTTTTACTTTATTCATGAGAGTCAGCTAAATACAACCTCTTGTTTTAAGACTTATCAATATGCAATCAAATTATAACAGGAAAGCAAATACTTTTTATTTAAAGACACAATTGTATTGTCAGGTATAAGTGTAGTTTTTCTACAAGTAAATATCTGTACTATTATTTTGTGTAAATGATTTTCATTAAAGTATGTATTCTCCATTTTCACTATGTTTCCTATATGGCAAGCCACATTTTATGAAATAAAAAAAATAAAGGAATTAGATGAAGTAGGAGGTCATAACATATTTAGTTAGCAACCAAGTGAGAGCGTATTGGATGGAAAAAGACGTTAGAAATCATGAGGCACATGTTTGCCCTCTTCTCATTAGCGCCGGCATGATCAAGTAGTCTTCAGTCATAAAAAGAGTCTTTGCCTTTTCTATTTCTAGTTTTTCACTGAGAAAACCACTGTGATTTATTGTCATTGTTAACTTCAAATACCCCTTAAAGCTCCTGGTTTAGTAAGATTTAACTATGCACTCAGCTAAGTTATCCACTTATTCCATTTAATAGACATTCATTAGCAGCTCAAATGAACGAAGCAGTGAGAATTCTACTGGAAATATAAGATATCTTCTTTTATCCATTTAACGGATATTGTTGGAGCTCCTACCAATTATAAAGCAATATTCCAACATGTTAAGGACCCAGTAAATGATAATTACACTCATATTTGCATGAGGCTTGTGATTTTACACAGTTAATTCTAAAATAATAGAGAATCTAGGTGACAGATACATGTATAAGATAGAAATATATAAATATATCTAATTAGATCAAACAATTATGGATTTTAATGATAACCAGAATTTTAATGACATCAGGAGGTTTATAATGTGGCCAGGGGACGTGAGAGTAGAACACAGTGGAAAGGACAAGGACTGAGATGGATGTTTCACAGCTAGAATTCCAAACCAGACAGGGGGACTACGAAAGATAATTAGTATATTGGGACTTACAGGTACAGATGTATAATCCCATTTACTCAGAATGCTGAAGCACGGAGAGCTCAACGCTGCCTGAGCTACATACAGAGCACTCAGACAAATAGGGATTCCCTTTATCAAGGAAAAAAAACTGTAAAAACAGAACTAAGGATGTTGGTGTGGATTGCCTAGGATGCTTGAAGTCCTGGTTTCAATGCCCAGTAAACAGGAGTGTGAGGAGCATGGGAAGAGAGAGAGAGAAGAAAAAGAGAAGGGAAATGAAGCAGCAGGCAAAGTGGAAGAGAAAGAGGAGGATCATCTTCATCACTTCTTTACTTCGTTAATTTTTGTAGAAAAGCTCAAACAACAAGTAACATTAGGGACTTCTTAAATCCTAAAATATTAGGATCACACCATAATCTGCTTTATTGCATTCCTTCACCTAATTTTACATATTAGTAATCCTGCCCATTCTCGAATTGTAAGGGAAGATACATATCTCTCCATAACGGCATTGAAATAGTAGTGGTTTCCTTAGAGAGATTCACATTTTCCTTTGGGGGAGAAATTTTGAACAGCTTGAGTTGAAGCCTCTGGCTTTGTGCCACAAAATTGTTACATAAGATTAGCCTTAGTTTTGAATCAAGGTAAGGAAGGTTAAATAATTTAGCTTAAACTACAGATGATGAAAAATTTGCTGGTTAGACCAGCTTGGAAGCATTATTCAAACCCAGCGCAAACATTTCACATTTTCATATCTCATGCCACTAAATTATAACCTTATCTTTTAAATAACTTTAGTTTGGAGGATTTTTTTAAATGTGTTCATCATCAGAAGAAAATGGATATATTAATAGTTATCTGCAAAAGGCATCACTCATAAAAATAAGAGAGAGTAAATAAATTTTTCATTACACTTTTTAACATTTGAAACTGCGAAAGATTTAACATGCATTTATTTAAAGATAGATAGATAGATAGATACAGAATTTAAAATTTATAGTCCATTCTTGAATATTTTATAACCATATCTCCATGATAACACTAATTACATGGAACATTTACTGTTTATCCTAATCCATCCTGGCTCAGGAAGTTCTTTCCTGGCCAAAGGCACATATATACAGCCAGAAAGCAAATCCAGTGGGCTAAGAGGATTTTTTAATTACCCATCATCAGATGCCTTTTTCCTTTCTATGCTGGGCATATGACAAGAGCAATGACGTCTATCCTGCTGAATCCAGCGACATCATTTTAATTATCTTTATTAGCTCTTCTCGTCTACGTTAGAAGTAGCCACTGTTTCTTCTTTTACATTTTCTTTGAGTCTTTCTTAATGTATTTTTCTGGTAATGGATTATTTTCTTAGCTGTTTATTGAGTTCAAGTCTTATTAAATGCTGAATACATTTCCACCAATGGCAACAAATAACTGGCCATGAATTTCCTCCTGGAATCCATGATCCTATTTCAATTTCTTTCATACATCTTCTGACATAACAGTGTATACAAATTTAAAATGTGCATTTCATCACATGTGCTATCATTGCCCTGATTTTTTCACACTCATTGGCACGCGCCTATCTCTACTGCTGATCTGTAAGGTTTTGAGGAAACTCAGGCATTTCATCTGGATTTGATCCTCTGAAGCCTAGCATCTTACATAAAGTAGATGCCCATTAATATTTGCTGAATGCTAAATATGCCTTTGATAATATTGCTTAAGAAATTCTGTAATAGCAAGTATAACATACAGCCTTGCTTTTAAACAAGGTCTCCTTTCAGTCCGATTGCCTGGTATCAAAAGTCCCCTATGTGGAGTTTTCTTTCATGTACTTTGGACAGGAGTTTGTTGTTGGACTAGTGTTTCCAAAGGTTCAGAGAATAAAGGCAGGTTCTAGGATTATAGTTAGAAATTTTTGTCTGCAGCTTTTGGTAATAAATCAAAGTGAGATAGAATTCTCAGTAGTGGCCACACTAGGGGAAGGTGCATAGCTAGCAGTTGGAGTCTTGTAAGCAGGTCTACCCTCAGACTTCAGTGGGTTGAAATTCAGCAGTCTCTCTATTAAAGCAGGTTACAGAGACAGAGTGCTAACAGACTTTCTTCTCGTTTTCACTGTGAAATATTAAGCTATTAAGCTAAACACATCTCTGCTCATATAGCCAATACTGCAGTGGTTTCTTAAACTATGCTTGATCTAAATCAAACAGGTTAGCATATACTCGCCTCCTCCCTCTTTCAAACAGCCTTCTCCGTGAAAGGAGATGACTTTCTCGGTGGCGCACATCTCATGGGGGCTAATTTGTTGGCAGGAAATAGCCTTTGGAAACAGCTTCAAATTAAGGAAGAGAAAGGAAGGGAGGGAAGAAAAGGGGAGGAGGGAGAGAGAGAGAGAGTGAGCGAGAGAGAGAGATTGAGAACCCACGGCTTCTTACCATTGCTGTATTATTTCTATTATTCATGGTCTACAACAGATTCACAAACCAAACTCATGTTTCTTCAACTATTAAATCATTAACTGACTATTATTAATCAAATTACTCCACCTCTGTTCTCCATGATCACTATATAGTCGCTATAGTAACCCTGAGACAGGATCAAGTTATTATTCCGCTTGGATTAGAGGGTGTCAGGAGAAGATATGCAGAGAATATGCGGCAAAGAAAATAAATTGCAGATTGGAATCAAGTAAAAGATAGATTATATGACTTAAATACTGAAATATAAGTAGGAAAACTTATAGAAACCATCAAGGTGCCAGGGAAATAATCCTAAAGGATTGGAATATGGAGAGAAGCAAAACTGGCGTAATCAGGGAGATGTAAGGAAGACTATGAAAGCTGTCAACGGAGAAAAGCAATCAGTCATCCTCTCTAACTGAAATGCCAAGGAACCAAACAATGCCTGGCAAGAAAAGATGTTCCAAAGGATGCAATAGTGGTACCTATATTCTGGAGATTACCAATAGCTACCTTACTGAACTTAAGGCCACTCAAAATGGGAAAGTTCTTGCCTGGCACTGTAAATTCAGCTAACTGCCTCAGTTTTGGTAACGTCATGAGACCTAGAGAAGAACTTACTATTACCGCTTACCTAAACAAGTATAATTTATAATTGCATTCTAAGTACTTATTCTCATATACGTATATGAGGGTAGCACTCACCGCTCATCACAGAAGCTTCCCTCTGTAGGAATGGAGAGCATGACAGGAAGTCACAACTAGTCAAAATAAGGAGATTGACTGTCTACTCTCAATTAATGTATTTTAGCACACTGCATACATTTAAGTCTCATAAGAGCCGGGGGACCAGAACATTTGCTGTGAGACACATCTAGGGAGGGGGGCATGAAAAAGGAAAAGATGCGAGATATGTTGGGTTAAGTTAACCTAAGGAGTTACCAAACTGATAGGCTAATGATGGCTTTGGGGTGCTATACAAGTGTCCCCAAAGCAAATACCCTGGTTATTGTGCTAGGAATTGTGCAATGAAATGTGGGATTGAATTGGCCACTACTTGTTTCAGTGACATAGGGACCCATGCAGAGATTGCTACCGGCAAAATATGATGGACGTTCATTTTTCAAAGTAATTGTACCTTCTACGTAAAGATGCTAATTTGCCGTTCTGCCAGCCTAGCGAAGTTGCAAAAAGGGAAACTACGGGCCTCTCTCAAACCATACATATGTTAGCATTAAAGGAACATGACTTTGCAGAGAACAGTTTAATTTTCACATTTTGGGTCACAGGTCATAAAGTGCGAACAGTAGAAACTTTCTGGGGCTGATCTGTGTTAATCAGACTTTTCACAGATGACAAGGTGTCTGTAAAGTGTGTTACAAAATGTGAGACTGGTGGGTTCATTTCAGCGGAATTTTGTTACTAGAGAAGATAAACTGGAAGTATTACCTGCCACATCTTGTACTAATGAACTAAATGACTCAAAAGAATACAAAGGGATATATAAAAGACACTACATTTTCTAGATACTGCCATATACATAAAATAGTACTGGAATTTTTATTAAGCCAACTGAGGTTGAGACAGAGGTTATTGCTATGTATAGTTTTCAGAAATACTATTCAGTGCTTAAAGAATTCATATAATGACCGTGGTGTCATTAATTTCAGCTTCTAATGACCTAAGCTGTGAAGCCAGAGTCCCATTGTTACTCAGAAGTCTCATATTGCCCAGAGTTCGAAGGCCTCCTTAGGCATTCCTGGGCATGAAGTGATGATATTAATTTCTGGTACCATCCTAGAAGAGAATCATGTGAAGTTGAGTGAGAACTTTACACAAATCTCACCGTTCTACTAAGGAATATAAATGAACTTAGGTGATGACAAAAGAGAACGCATCCCTGTCTCACGTTTGTCTATGCATTTGTAGGTCCCGCGGATGTTACTATTCAAGCCAAGTGTAACCCCTGTTTATCCAATCCATGTAAAAACGATGGCACCTGTAACAATGACCCAGTCGATTTTTATCGATGCACCTGTCCATACGGTTTCAAAGTAAGTCCAAACCACAGCTGAGAGATAACACTTCCAATTGTATGTTTTCTTTCTACTATTTTGTTCTCTGTGTTCTAAGAGCTGGCTTGTTTTATTTATACTTAACACATGCGTTTCTTCTCCAGGGGCAGGACTGTGATATTCCGATCCACGCCTGTATCAGTAACCCATGTAAACATGGAGGAACTTGCCATTTAAAAGAAGGAGAGAATGATGGATTCTGGTAAGTAGCCTGGTTGTTACCTCCTCTGTCTGACGTACAGTAACAAACGTAACTAAACAAATGTGCACGATCCTTTTCAAATAAGAGGCCATTGTTTCAAGAAGAATGTTAATGTAGAGATCACATATAGTAACTTGGAAAATGTTCATATTTTATAGTTACAAAAAGCAAATCTAACATTTATTTATTGTTGCAAACCCTCAAGGACATTACACAAAGAATTGCAGATAAAACAATTTTAAAAATCAGATTCAAACTTAATTTTAATCATGTGAATATGTATATCTGTGTGTGTGTGTGTGCGCGCGCACGCGTGCACACCTGAGTGTAGTTGCCTCAGAGAGGCAGAAGTGTCTGATTTTAACACAGAGTTATAGGTGATTACCTATAACTACTCGATGAAGGTGCTGGGAACAAAGCTTGGGGCATCTAGAATAGCAATATGTGCTCTGAACCACTGAACACAACATCGGTGAGAACAAACAAAATCCCAGAACAAACGGAAAGAAGCTCATAAAGTCCTGCGGTGCATCACGCCTGTCTGTGCTCTATGCGCTGCCATACAATTTGTGAACCAGGCAAGGGGCTGGAGATTGAAACACACAAAGGCACTTAGACAGAGAGAGACACGGGTCATCCTTGATGCCAGAATGCCCCCTTTATTGTGTCCAGGGGCAGCTTACGTAGAGATAGTCACGCCCCAGCCAAATGCACCAGAAACCACTCCCCTGCCATCAGGAACTCCTGGGGGTCGCATGCTCAGAGCAGCTGCATTACAAGTTGTGTACCAGAAATTCAGGATCTGGGGGTTCACAGCTCCCAACAAAGTCTACCCATAGCTGAGGCACTATTGGCGACTGAGTGCTGCTGGTCGAGTGGGAGTCAGTTTCTTTCAAGGACAGTTGTAGCCCTTGAAAGGCTACCCATGTTTCAGAAGAAGTGTCTGCACCAATGCACATATAACTGGCACCAAGTGAATTCAGTGAGTTACAATGTAAGAGAAAACACATGACATTGGGCAGGAAATGTGATGGGGAGATAAGGGGTGAACTAAATGGGAGACAAAAGTGGGCAGACTCAATCAAAGAGTGTTATATCCATGTATGAAATTCACAAATAATAAAAAAAATAGTTAAAATATCAGAGCCAGTACTTCTTTATTTATAAACAAAGAGCATGAATTGTTCCCAGCTGGAGAATAAACAGGATCTAGGACTGTGTAGGAAATATTGCTTGTCCTTTGTACTTGAAAATATATTGGGATTTATTGACTTTTAAGATGATGGATCCATTTGCCATCATTTAGCTCCATAAATTTTCCTTTTTAAATGGTCTCTGGTTTGTTAGCTAGTCCCTTATAATTTCAAAGCATTTGAAAAATCAATTTTGTGTAGTTAAAAGCTTTGTAACTGGTGTGTATATTTATGCTTTTTAAAAATATTTTGACCACAAAGTTTTAAAATGCACCCAAAAAAATGTCTTGGCTTTACTCCCTGATGTTTAGGTGTGCTTGTGCTGATGGATTTGAAGGAGAAAACTGTGAAGTCAATATTGATGATTGTGAAGATAATGACTGTGAAAATAATTCTACATGTGTTGATGGAGTGAACAACTACACATGCCTTTGCCCACCAGAGTACACAGGTATGAAGGATAGAAAATGTCATGTCATCAATCAGTGAAACAATAGGAAAGCATCATCACACTATTTATTACATTTATTTACAAAGCCATTGTATTAAATAACTGGGAAATTTAATTGTAGTAACAGAAATACATAAGGAGCGTTTCATCCCACCAAGATGCAGCAAGTTCAGTTCAACCCATACACCCTTTCTTTAAGGTCATGATCTCTAGAAGAACAAAAGAAGATGCTGTCATGCTGAAACTTTTGGACCCCATAATTCAATGACATTTTCTTTCAAACTATTTTCTTTGCACTATTTTGTCCGTATATATGTTTGTGCATTTCCTTATATAGCCCCCAAAACATTACACAGCATTTGACATTAATAATGCCCATACTATATCTTCAGTAGCGAAGACTTACTTCCGGTAAGCTCTGCCCTTCAATTTGAGCTCCATCGGGAAGATGAGTTTTTTGAATGTCTTAAGAGACTATTACTTTTTTGCCGACATTTTGTCTCTGGTTGATAAACCTGATCAGACTATTCAAATTGCTAAACTTTGTTTTCAATTTAGAACAGTTTTCTATAAAGTCAGCACCACATTTCTGCCTTGTTTATTTTGAAAGAATAACTTTTCTGTGTTTGTGTGACTGTGCATAAGAAATGCCATAGTCAGTATTAACAGAGCATCCAGAGATGATGGAGAAGGATGATGGTGCCAGTGCTATTTCTAAAGATAAACACAGAAGTAGATTCTATCACTGTTTCAGGAGCTACTATTTTTATCTTATTTGGTGGTTTTCATTGGTTGTATTTATTTTCATATAATAGTCATAGTTAATTTCAAATAGTGAAATAATTATCTAGGTAGCTAAGATTAATAATTCTAAGCATCAAATACAACCATAGCTATGCAATTAACTTTCCCAGAGTTCAGAAGGAGCAATCTTTAAAATTTCTTGTTATGGAAAATATAAAAATTTGTGTTGTTCTAAATGTCTTTCTTGACAGGAAAGTAATTTTTATTATAGGAAATTGGAAAACAGAATAATGGGGCTCAGTTTTAAAAACCTAGATGTTCTTAGATGTTTCTAATGTTGCCCTTTCAATGTTGTCACACCAGTAAAGCATTGGATGTAGACAGATGGATAGATAGATGATAGATAGATAGATAGATAGATAGATAGATAGATAGATAGATAGATAGACAGACAGATGATCTATAGATAGATAGATATAAAATTTAGATAATTATATAGATACATATATAGATAGCTATCATGCTAGGAGTCAGAATTTGATCATTCTTTACTGTTTTGCATTAACAAAGTATAGCAAGTGTGTGGTAGACAGATTTTTGGTGTTATACAGGTTTTCCCACCCATCTCTACCACTGTATACTTGTCAGATATCATCCTGTAGCTTGTGACCATAGATGTAACTCCCTTGTACATAGGCTAAGCATATGAGATCTATTGGATTGGCCATTTATATGTGTTTAAGAAGTACACTATTAAACAAGAATCTGTTTATTAGTCATACCATGGATAAAACTGCTTTCTCTCTCCATCACTCTTCAGCTAATAGAGAAGGCTTATAAACCCACGTAGTTTTGGCTTCTATGAACCCATTATATTTGATTCCACCAGAGAAACAAACTTTGTAAGATTATTAAAGCTCTGTATGTTGTTCTAAGCACAAGAAACCAGGAATTTATATCTACTTCCTTCCTGGTGTAACTGAGGCTTGAGATGACATGTGTGCAAAGGTCCTTGTATGCCTTTCTATAATGATTTGCATAAGGTATAAACACGTCCAAGTTAGTTTGGAGCAGGCCCCGCTGCACTGCCATGCAGTTTCCTAATTCTTACTCTGATAAGCCACAGCAGTTCTTGAGTGTTTCTCTTACCTGCTCTGGTCCAGTTCCCAAACACTGCTGTGCCTTCCTAACAATTCATTTCTCTGTGCCCTCCTCTGAGACAATGATGCAGTCTTCCTTCTCCAACGATGTCAGATTTCATCTTTGCACTATATCACAATAATTCAAAGCTTAGCCCAACCAGTTCTTTGCCAAAATGTGACATTCATAAAAGTAGCCACGAATGACCTCCACTGTATCTATCTTTCCAAAGCATCTGACTCTGAAAAAGAACTTAGACAGCTTTGCTTCTTTCACTTGCAGTTATTACAAATAATACTTTGCCTTCATTTGGGCAAAAGATCAAGACAAATATTGAACTAGAGACTGTGAAGGACGTAGAGCAGAGATCTTACCTTTATTATGTTGGCCTGAGTCCCTGGGTCATGAAGGGTTTGACAACTTGGCAATTGAGAAGATATCTAAATGAGATGAACACATAATTCATCTCTTAACGGTAGAGTTTTGTGCACATTTGAAATGAGAGCATTTATAAAATGTCAAACAACCATCTTCAGATTTTGATATTGGTGGCATATAGGTGACCTTCAAGGATAGTGATGCTTATGTCCGAATCTAGAATTTTATGTCCTGTTTAATCCATTGCATTTACAGAGGGATTGCCTCATAATATATTTTTATTGTTTTACATTTAGGATGCAATTTGATTAATGAATGTGAGTTCTGAAAACAAAAACTCTCCTTTACTCACAGAATATAATAATACTGCCATTGTTTTCAAAAATCATCTAAGATGCAAGTTTCTTTTGCCTTATGATTTTTTTTTACCCTGAATCTCAAAGGCATACAATGAAAACATGAATTGCATGTGATAGCAGCAAATAAAGCTTCACCATGAAAGCTCATAAATCATCATGGTGACAATGCTTGCATTTAACATCTATGTCAAAATGAACCACTTGTCCATGGAGAAAAGGCAGAGACCTGAACAGAATCTGACAAGCAAATCAGGAAACGACAAGTAGCCTATAAATCTGGGCTAAAAGTAGTTGAGCAAGATGGCCCAACATTCATCCATGTATAAAGGCACAGATAAACCCAGAGTAAGCAAACATCACAGCATGTAGTTTATGAGTTATTCCCTCCCCACCTCTGCTGAAAAGATTCAGAACATAAAATGTCTGGGTCAATGGTGTTTTTCTGTTATCTACATTTTACTGGATTCTCTTCCACGTTACTGATCATGCATCATTCTCTACACACTAGGCCCCGTCTCTACTCTCCTAGCCAGAAGAAACCTCATTGCTAGTGTTATTCAGCAAAGTTTAATTTTTAAAAGTTTAGTTCCCTGTGATTTATATTAAAATCAGTATGGAGAAAAGATTTGGAGATATTAAATTGTTTAAAAATAATTCTGTATTTTTAATTTAGCTTTGGAGATTTGGGGACTTGATTTGTTTAGTTTTTTTTCCTTAATTATTACTGTATACTTTCGGGAAATAACACATTTCTTATGGGAAAGTTTTCAAGGAATTCCTGAAGTTAAATTAACTCATAATATATAAACTGAAAATTGGGAATCTGGTATGACTACAGTATTGAAATCCTGGAAAATTTTTCTTAGATGGAATTAGATCTGGAGATAATAAGGGACCAAAAAAATGTTTTCAATAGTAAATATTGGACTGGGGATGTTTTCCAATTGTCTTAATTCTGGATCTGTTTTGTCAGGAATATGTGTGTGTCTTCAATAATCTTACTCTCACAGGGCCATATAGAAGTATGTACTAGTAGATAATATTTCAAGATTTTCTATTAAATAGAATTCTTAAGCATAATGTCAGTGTCCATTTTAACTGGACGTGTTTATTTTCAGAGTCTGTCTGATGGAAAATATAACGAACTCTTTAATTTTCCCATTTTGTCTCTGGGTCCCTACACAAATGATTTTCACATCTACTACCAGTAAAGCTGCAAGTGTCAACCACACAATTTAGATGTCAATCTCTAGCTCGCTATAGTGGCTTTTACTTTGGTCCTTTTCTTCTCCATGTCTGTATGTTCAGCCAGGTGTAGGTAAGAAGTCTAAGCCTGGCTGCAGTTTGCTCTCCCACCCTTGCTTCTCTGTTGTTAATGCTGCGCGTGGCTTTGTGTGTGCTACTGTTGCATTGCAATGTAAAATGTGTTTTGTCTCTTCTGTCTTTGTCGCTGCCAGCTGCTAATCTGAATGAGGTGGAAAAAGGTTAGTTGCTCTTTTTAAGTCTATTATGGTTCTCCTCTGTCTTTTAAAGCTACTAGATTTTACTGGATGTTCTGGGTAAAGATGTTGACAAGAGATCAAGTCAGAAAGTGTTACATCCAATCATTCCTAGAGATCCTTGGTATATGTATAGCTGCATTAAACACTATAAAATGGTTCATTGAAATGCAGTTAATTTCTAGTTTTCTCACCATGATTGGGAAAAATTGTCCAAAAGTTAGAAATTATTTTATATTTCCTACTTGTCTATGTGTTTCACACTTTTAAAGATATCATAAGAATATATTATTTATATAATGAAAAACATAGACCTTTTCGTACATTGTATTTACTCTACTTAGTAAAAACATTTAAGGTAGTGATGTCTTTTTATAAGTTTAATTTCATAGCTTTACTTTTATGCACTGTGAAAAATATCTGAAAATGTGGATAGTAATTGAAACATTTGCCAACTTGTAGAGGACCCTGGTTCCAACCCCAGAACTACAAAAAAAGTAAATGTAAAAATAAATTATATATATATACATATATATATATACTTATATATATGTTTCTAACATACATGTGAATAATATAGTGATAATATATGCTTCCTATACATGTGTATACATAAAAATGTATTATATATGAAATGCCTTACAAAATAAATTTGACAAAGCCAAGAAATTGATTTATATGGTGAAACTGTCAAATTGATATTGCTGAATTCAGTGAGCTCTAAGCAGTTTTCTTAAGGCATTAGAAGATTTGGTGCATAGTCACTAACCTCAGTGTAGTTACTGGGTTCCCAAACACACCCAGAACCAAGAAGGGGTCATAGAGTTGGTAGATCACTAGCCACGCTGAAAGCATGTCTCAGAATCTTCATGAACATGTGTTGCATAGACTAAGCATTCTTACTAATGGCACTGTTTCTTAGTCATTTGTGTTTCTGAAAGACTCCAGGTCTCAAGTGCAGGAAACAACAATGTAAGCTAGAATGAATGGGTTCTGGTAGAGAGGAAGCACTGGCAGGATTATAGAATGATGCAGAAATACAGAGCATCTCCTCATTTGTTGTTGAGGACTTCCGTTTCTGTTGCTGTGTTCAGGTGATTACTGACTTTGCTCACTTAATCACAAGTTGGAAAACACAAAAAGCGGTTTCATCTGTTAGACTAAAACTATGGATGGCTATACATCTGCTAATGTACCCAGTACTTCCTTGGCTTAGTATCATCTTTCCATTTTATAGGTACAAAAACTATTGATGATCTGCCTGAGGCCAGCTCTATCTCCAAACCACACCATAAACTATTCTGTCTCAGGAATATATACTCAATTAGTAATGTGTTCACATTCTCAAAAACAAGCTTGTTGGTGTACCATTGCCTTAAATCACCATGTGGTTTTATGTGTTGACTGTATTTTCCGCTTATGTTCATAAAAAAAAATCTGTTATTGCAAAGGTTTTGTTGTTGGTTTAATTTTCTTTTAAAGACAAACCTTTGTGGTTGGTTCTAATGGCAGTAATTTTTATGGCTATAAATAAAAACAATAAAAATGCTGAAGAACAGCATTATAAATAAATGACACTTTATGATACAGTGTGAACTTACTTGAGAATATGAACCATGTAAGTATAGCGTCTACCTGAACCCACAGCATCCACTGTAACCGAGACATCTTTTGCTAAAACCTATCCCACTAGAAGCTACTTTTCACATCACACAATATTGCTAATTATTTATGCAAAACAAGTTTTTCTTGCTGTTTCCTCTGATTGCTATACACAATCATCCTTGTGGACTTTTGAAACAATTAATCATGTTCCCAAAACTCAAATGCATGAAGGCAATTAATTTTATTAGTTGCCATTTAGAGAAAGGACTTAATCAGTGCCTTACCAATAATTCTGAGAATGAAATTACACTTTGCCCCCAAGATAATTAATAGTGGCTATAGAGGACTGGAAAGATTTAGTCTTTAGACGTCCTATCATGGAACCAATGTCTATAAAATTTAGGACCTCTCTGGTTTAGTTATTTTCTTCTGTGACACAGGAATGATGACTCCGGTCCTCCTCCATGTAGATGTTTGAGAATAAACACCAAGTAAACCATCTATAGGAAAACATAGAGATAGGAAATTTTCCTACTTCTGGAATGTTGGGGACCCGCCTGCTTTAACAGGTTTTGCATTATTTAGACTGTCTGATGTCATTCTCTCATGTAGAAGAATGAAAATTTGATAGATAGCTCGACCTGAGAGATGTGCACATAAAATAAATGTTTCACTATTTTTTCACTACATTTGCTTTATTTTTAAGTTTTTACTTTTTTGTTCATTGTAAATACAAACACTGTATTTAGGGCTAGGTTGTCATTTATCTTAGCCCTTGACATACTGGCACTTATACAAGAACTTATCTACCAAATGTGTTGGACAAGGACATTTTGAAAACTGAAGAGCTCTTGACAGGATTTTTAGGCTTCGTACATCATTTCATTATTTGTGATCTCTTCATAAGAGGAAACTACCATTGTTTCTTCTGCATCAAAATATGCAGTCTACATTTCAAGGTCACTATTTCTATGGACATAGCTGATGTCTTTCAGTTAAGAAAGTTAGTGATGTAGTCTCCTTTATCCACTTTAACTGAGAAAGTACTTTGGCAGTCTTGCAAGGTCATTTGGTTTCTATTCGTCTTCCAACCTTTCAGAGCTCTTAAATGCGTTTGAATCACAGAAAACATTTTTAGAACTGTTTGCTCTCATTAGTTCATGGGCAGTGCCCAGTGAATCTGGAACAACAGTTTAACTTAACCAATCTTAGTCCTAATTTGGATTTATTTACTTTGAAAAGAGAGTCTAATATTTTTTAGACTGTTAGTAGCTGTTGAAATTGGCTCGATTCTTCAGTCATAGATATCTATGGGGGAAGTATTAAAAGACACACCCTTTTCATATTTGTTTATTTGGAGAAGTAAGACTTTCCATTTAAAAATGTATAAAATGTTTGCTGAGAAAATATCTAAAGTAGCACACTGTGCTAAATATTGAAAGTGATACAAAGCCCACCAAGCATTTCGATGTTCACCAGCCAGTCCTAGCTGTGGTTCTCTGCTACAGGTTCAAATCAGGTCATGGGCATTGCTGCTGCAAAACCATCACTTCTCATATCTCAGGTACATTCACAACTAAACGTAAGTGTGTTGCTAGAGATAGACTTTGCCACTGTCCACACTGATTACACTCTGTGGAAATCAAACATGATTGAACAGATATTGATACTTTCATTTGGAAAGCATAAATTCACCCACACGAGAAAAATGTGTCTCGCATCCTATGAAGCATCGAGGAGCCTGCCTGTGTAGCACATTCTTTTGAGCTTTTCTATGCTGAATTGTGATTCACTTTAAACTCATGCAGGTTGCCTGTAAGACAACCCCCATCGTGAGCAAACCACATTTGGTGCGCATTTAAGACAGAGAACAGCTGCAAGTAGCTCATGCATCTTCAAGATGTCACAGCCCTCTATACTACTCCCCCTAATATAATAATGATTGAACTTCATTGTTCTTAGAAAATGAGGACTATCATGTAGGTCACAGTCATATGTTGAAGGTCAGCTAGTTATTTCTAAATAAGAAAATAAGTTTCAGAATGACACACTCCAAAAAGCAGTAGACTGTTGAAGAGAATCCTCAGGAATCTACCCTCACTTACTGACAGAAGTTAGGTCCATCATTGTTGTCATCACCAATAAGCATGCTAAATATTTACACAGGACATTTGACATTGATTTTGACTTTGCTAAAATGCTCTGGTGCCTAAACCTGAAATTTTCAATACAGCATGTAACATAGAGCTGACTTAGATCAATAAGTAAGAATGAAACATAAATGTAGTCTATCCTTCATGTCTACAAATTGCTCATCTGTACATTCAACAGACCACCAATCAGGAATTTATCAGGAAAATGATCTCTGAACTAAATACAGATATGTTCTTTTCTTGTTCATATCCCCTATAGCATAACAACCATTTGCTTTTATATTTTGTTAGGCAGATTGCATAATCCAGAGCTGGTTTAAAAGTGTATGAGACAAGGAGCTAGAGATATGACCCAGTGATTAAAAACACTGGGTGCACTTGCAGAGACCTGGGTTCAGTTTCCATCGCTCACATCATGTGGCTATCAACCAGCTGAACTCCAGCTGAAGCTCTAAGAAATACAATATTCAGTGCCCTCTCTCCAATTTCTTTTTTATTTCCTTTTTTTTTTTTTTTGGATTAAGACCAAACCCAGAAGGCTTTATGCTTAGTAGGCAAGTGCTCTACCACTGATCTACAGCCCACTCCCCAATGCCCTCTTCTGAACTACTGGGCACATCCACAAACCATACAGATGAGCTGAAGTACGTGCACACACACACACACACACACACACACACACACACACACACACACACAAACAATTTAAAAATAATAAAATAAGCCTATATAGATTATGCCTAAGTTTAATCAAATCCTAGTACATTTTGCATAAGGGGTTGAGTATAAGCAGTGGTTGTTTGAACAATCCCCCAGAGTTCTCAAGGCTGACTGTACATTCCCCAAGCAAGAACACATTGGACACCTACAGCTTCTATGAGATTGTTTTCAGTTTTATTATTCAGCAAAAAGAAACACTGAGGTCTGCTTATCTTTACCGTTCTCAGACACACCATTTGTGGGCTAATAAGCACAGTCTCTCTGTTCCTGGGTTCATCTCCTTGATTTTCTACCGTCATAATCATTGTTCTGCAAAGGAAACTGTAAAATCCTTAAAGAGGCAGCAGATGGCCGACCTAGGATAATGGTCAAGGCATGTGTGCCTCAGAACACAGTCTCCAGCTGGTTCACACTGTTGCTCTTGAGGTCACCTGTGCCTTCGATGCCTTTTTTAACATTCCAAAAATGTTTTCCCACAAGAAGCAAGGAAGGCAGTCCTAACCTCTCCCATTGTGTTTTTTCTGCTGAGTACATGATTGATGGGAATGGTTATTTCCAAAACTGTACATAAAGGAGTCCCTTGCCCTCACATAGCTTATTTTAAAGAATAAAATTCCGTGTGCTGTATCTGGTGGCCTGCTTATTCCGACACCTCCACTTGCAGATCAAATGCAGATATGACAAAAATTAGGACCCCCTCTCCAGGCTTTTCTTCCCCAAAACCGAAAGCATAAACTTTGGAAGAGTGATGTGTTTTACTTTGTAGAAGTATGTGTCCTGGGAATTCTGTTAGGAATTCAACCAGACTTCCTCCCTTGTTACAACTGTATTTTAAAATGTCATAACCAATTAAGTTCAACACTAGAATTCTGATTCAGTTATTCAGATAACTGCCCTGGGTCCCCTCTCCCTCATAGCAATATTAATGATACTCCCTCATACAGTCAAAAATCCTACTTTGATCGGATTTCAGAATAGCCTGCACGGTCGTCCTCTCATCTGCTCCCATGCATTCATGCATCCACAGCCCTCAGAATGGATTCCCAGATCGTATGTCTTTAAGCAGAGGGAGAATTGGGTCTAGTTTTATTTGCAGAAGTTAACCAAAATTTGCAGACGTTAACCACAGTAGAAACTATCAGTTGAGTCTCCATCCACACGCTGTAATTGTCTTTTCATTCCCTTTTGTTGTAGACATTTCTAGCTGGAATTCAAAGTTTGGAATATTAGAAATTTTGGATAGGCTCTCGTTCATTTACTAATTAAGTACCCTTCCTGTTGTTCCATTTTGTGCAAAATACATCAATAGTTTAAATAGTGGATTCGAGTTAGAAAATTCCAGAAATACTGATCCTGGTACAAAAATGACCACATTATTTTCTGAATAGAAAGCAATCCATTGTCTTCCCCATACCTTTGGAAATGTTTCTTCTATTTGTTTTACTTTTGTAAGGTAACTAAACTAGAAAACACTGTGGCCACTGCTGACTCTATAGCCTCCCCTTGGAACGCTGCTGTTCCTAGCTCATTCCTGGCCTCTCATAGCTTTACTCTCTACCTCTCTACCACTCATGTGATATCTCTAAGTCTCTCTCATTCAGAAAACACAATCTGTTCTTCCCCACAGCACCCTCATTTGAGAGCAACCAGGAACTTTTCTTGCTTAGCATTCAAGTCAGAAGCATTGTTCAACGTGGTTGTTTTATTATGGTTTAATATTTCTCTTTCCCCTCTCCCTCATGGACAACTTCCACAAAAATGGGAGGAGCTTTTCATTGTCATCACAACTATACCTCAAATATGTTCATAGGGTCTGATACATAGTTGACATTAAAAAATATGGAATGACACAGATAAGTGTAGTCCTTACCCTTCATCAAGCAAACTTCTCTTTTGAACAGATGGAGACAATTATAGGAAACCACAACCAATCATAATGCAAAGTTGTGGAATCCAATCCCAGCGTGTACATTTACAAGACACACCCATACCTAAGGCTCAGGGAACATTGTAGACGAGAGGGTAGAAAGATTATAAGAGCCAAGGATTAAGGAATTAGAGGTGAGACTGTGTCTACTACTAATGACAAAAGCTAAACTCATTAAGTCTCACCAACATGATACCTAAACATGAGAAAAACAAAGTCAAGGGCAATATATATATATGTCAAAGCAAATGAGCGAAAATGTAGAAGACCTTAACCTCAACATACTGCAGGAAACCAAAAGAATGCTGAGAATGGGTGAAATGATCTTCCCCAAGGAAGAGCATACCCCTTGATTATCCAGTACCAATGGTCAACCTTGAAAACAAATAGACAAATAACAACTATATAGACTAACTTGCTATGCAAAGGGCAAATCTGGTAAGAAATACTTGCTGACTTGTTAGTAATATTATAAATTCTATAAAGATTAAAGTCATTAAGGCAAATATTACTTTAATTAAGTTAAATGTCCTTTAATAAATGTTTTTGTGTTAAAATTCACATTTGTTAAGAATTACTACAATTAAAACAGGCATAAAAAATATTAAGGACTACTCCAGTAAATTATAGTAAGAAACTTGAATAAATAGATTTGATATGAGAAGGGAATTAAGAAAGATAATAAACAGAAGAGGCCCATTGTGTTTTTTTAATAGGAATAGTAATAACAGTTAAGCACATGTATCTGAAATAAAGCAGGAGTTAAGGCCCACTCCAGGTACGGTTTTCCAGAGAAGTCTTCAGTGTATATTGAGGCTTCTGTCTCTTTGCTTTATTGGTACTGCAGGGGCTCTGGCCTCCTGCTGACATTTCTTTTTCTCGCAGAACGAAATAATATTATATTATCTTGCTGAGTGTAATGCTCTCTGTTACTTTCCTATCAGCATTATTCATCTCTTAAGATGAATTTTTCTTTCATAAAAAGGCTATTTTCGAGACAGAGTTAAACTTTACATCTTCAATTCTAAAACCTCTATTATCAATGAAGAGCAGAGAAATGAAACTAATGAAATTGTCTGTTTTCATTGCAAACAGACAATTCTTTTACATTGTATATAGTTGCAGAAGACTATATCAAGAAGTAACCGAAAAAAGTATTATTATTTTCACCAAGGACACTAATTTTTTTGTCAGGATCTCCTTCTGCTGGGTCATACTTCAGTCCAAATCAAACAATGTAAGTTATGATGATCCAGTTTTTGCTGTTCCACCTAGGAAGTGATCATCACATTTTTTTTTTAGTAAATTTTATTAAATTATAAAAGTTTCCATTTCCGCCCCCCCTCCCAACACCCTCCCACTCCCCCCCTCCTTCCCCTCCGTCCCCCAGGGCAGTCAGGGTTTCCTGCCCTGTGGGAAGCTCCAGCTCCCTCCCCCTCCCTCCAGGTCCAGGAAGGCGAGCGTCCAAACAGACTGGATCCCCAAAATCCAGCATATGCAGAGGAAACAGGTCCCAGTGTCATAGTCAATGGCTTTTCAGAAAGACCCCGGGCCAACCACAGTCAGAGAATCCGGCCAAATTCCGAGAATCTGGCTAGATCACGTCCTAGTTCAGTCCCAGTCTGACTGGCCCTGGTAAACTCTCATCAGATCCGTTCCCTTGTATCAGTGGGTGATAGCATCCCTCGCAGTACTGATTTCGTCTTTCATGTTCCTCCTCCTTCCGCTCCCCCTCCGGACCTCGGGGGGCTCAATCCGGTGCTCCAATGTGGGCCTCCGACTGCATAGCCGTCCTTCGCCAGATGAAGGATCTATGGTGATAAGCAAAATATACATCAGTATGGTCATGGGCCACGGCCGATTCAGGCACCCTCTCCTCTGTCCAGAGAGCAATCTGGGGGATCTCTCCTTGGACCTGGGATCCCATATATAATCAAGTCTCCTGTAAACCCTAAAATGGCTCCCTTAGTTGAAATATATTGTTCCCTGATCCCATATTCATCCTACCTCCCTCCCCCCCCCAATCCCCGGTGACCAAGCTTTCCCCGTTCCTCCCCTACTCCCTTCTCTCTAGCCCTCTCCCCCTCCATCGACCCTCCCACCCCCCCATGCACCCGAGGTTACCTGGGACTCTTGTCTATTTCCTACCTCCTGGTGGATAGCTAAATAATCTTCATCAGGTTCATCATCTTATTTAGCTTCTCTAGGATCACGAATAATAGGCTCAAAGACCTTTAATTATGGTTAGAATCCACTTATGAGTGAATACATACCGTGTTCCTCTTTTTGGGTCTGGCTTACCTCACTCAGTAAAGCGTTTTCTATTTCCATCCATTTGCATGCAAAATTCAAGATGTCATTGTTTTTTACCGCCGAGTAAAACTCTAATGTATATATGTTCCACACCTTTTTTTTATCCAAACAAAAATGTACTGGAATATCAGTCAGTAAGTATTCTGAAACAACAGGTGTAAAGGAATGTTATGAGCAAGTCAGGATAAATGGTCACATTACCACTACATCAAAATATACAGAAAAATATTTTTATGGATGTTGAGTAACCAATGATTTCCAGCTGTTTCTCAAGGGTGAGACTTGGTAGAATTGTACTTTCTCAGATACATGGGTACCATTTTTCCCATGCTCCTTCATAGCTCATGCAGTATGGTATAGACTTGTGTTCATTTCTAACCTAAATTTTTAGCAGTCAGACATACTCAGAGAAGTTGATCAATCTAAGAACCAGGCATAAATTTGTCACAAAAAAAATAATAATACCAATATTTAGAACATGTAATATGTGGTGTGTTGTCTTTGCGATGTTCTGACATGGACAGGTGTTATTTGTAAGCTATCTGATGACTACATACAATGTTTATTCATTAGTTCCTGTCCTAAGTGGTGTTGCCAGAGGTTTCTCTCCTGCCTGGTCCTGCAGACATTCAGTCCCAAAGAAACACACAGAGGTCTACATTAATTATAAACTGGGTGACATATTTGCTCAGGCTTCTTATTAACTAATTCTTGCATTTTTAAATTAGTCCATTATTCTTGTCTATGTTAGCCACATAGCTTGGTACCTTTTATTAGTGAGGCATTCTCATCTTGCTTCCTCTGTGTCTGGCTTCCTCTGTGTCAACTGCAGAAAGAGTCTTTCCTCTTCCCAGAATTCTCCTGTTTTGTCACCACACCAATACTTCTTTCCTGGCTACTGGCCAATCAGTGTTTTATTAAAATACAAGTGACAAAACTTTACAAAGTATAAGGCCATTGTCCCACAGCACTCCCCCCCCTTTTTTTCAAAACAAGGACTCTGACTCTAATCTCCCTTGTTTAGCTTTCTTTCTGACCATTATTCATAACAACTTGTAACCAACACTCTAAACAAAGGAAAACATCCACAATCCATTTTTGGAGGAATGTGGGTATAGTTTTCTAGGTTACTTGCTGCTGATTGGGGGTGCTGTTAATCTTTTGGGAATCTAAAGAAAATTTAAGATTATGGTCAAATCCTGACTGGAAAATTCTGTGAGGCTTCATCATCTCAGCCAGCAGTCTTGAGACTATGATGTAGAACTCAGACATCTGGGCCATCTGCTCCTATTGGAGATTTCTCAAGGAGCCTGCCTTAATCAAACCTTATTTTTCTTAATCCAGGATGAATCCACAGCCTCTCACTTCCTGTGGAAATAAAGCAAAACCTATTCTTTAGAGTAACATATTTTTTGACTTAAATTTTGAAGTCCAGGCATTTTCAAAATACATTGGTTCGATTAATCCAGCAGCATTTATAATCAAATGTCTTTTAACAGCTGTTGCTCCTTCCTCAGTCATCAAACAATTCAAAGACAACACAATAACATACAGTATCCAGACTCTCTATGTATTTTCCATCTTTATGTGGCTTTATTTTAAATTCTATTTTTTTTTCTTTTTAGTTTTAAATTTTTTTTTGATACTAGGCTTCTCTGTGTATCTTTGGCTGTCCTGGCACTTACTCTGTAGACCAGGTTGTCCTTGAAATCATAAATACCAAGAAACCATGATAGCCCATGCCATTGCTTTACCTTTGGGACTTTTAGGAATTCAAAGTAGAAAGCAAGTAGGATTTCCTGAGATTCACAAAGTCAAAGTGTGTCTGGGATCCTGTCTCTTGAGACGTTGATAGGTACAGCCACTGAACCATCCCTCAAGTACAATGGCCTAATCCAAACAAAAGGACTGGCATATTTTCTCATAAGGACCTGCTGATTAAGTGCCAAACTAAACAGAATAGAATCAGAATATGTCTGCCTTGTTTTTCTTTTCTTCTTGAAACTGATGCTCTCAAGCAAAAGAGCAGTCATTGAAATTACTTCATGCATGAGACCATAATAAGCACAATTCAATTTCCTTATTTTCAGTTATTTCCCTGCTGAGAACTAACTCTGGATACATATGCTTAGAAAACTAAGTGAGATACCCTTCTCATTTTATGAGGGCTGGGTGACTTTTCAATAAACAAGGAGTTTCACTCCAGCTAGAGTACTTGTTCCTATTCTTCCTTGAACAGTAGTGCCATTATTCGTGTGTACTTTCCCTTTGATGATCAGATGTGCATGCGAAGCACAACCTCCATCAAGGAGATTTATTTTATTTCCTATATCAAACGCAACTCCCAACTCCCACACTGAAAAACAATGTTTGAGCTTTAAATTTTTTTCTTTTTGCAAATGTAGCCGAATTAAATACAATTAGGAAATTAAATAAATAGCACAATGAATGAATTTACCTTAACAGTCAGTCTGGCAAAATTTAATATACAAACTTAAGAGCCCAAGTACATTATTAGTGATGATTGAGTTATAACATATAAAATTAAGAAAACATATAAAAATTGAAAAACTGACCTAACTTGAGTATGACTAAACAAGCTGGAAATCTTGCCTTCATTGTTGCTTATTCATTAGATGGTATCTGCATATAGCACCTTATACATCACAGCCTAGGAAGATGCAAAAGCAAACACATTAGGATTTTGCTTAGTATGATCTTGCAGTCAAGGAATGGGTAAAGCCCAATAATTTAAATACATATATAACAACATAAACTTACAGTCCTACTATATAGCCATGCTACAGGCACAAGCATGAAGGAGGAAATTGACAACTTAAATGTAAGCAGAGCTTATCCAAGCAAAAGAGAAAGGAAACATTAGTTGAAGTCTGGGAAATTAATTTAATGATTGAAATAAATGGGTAGAATCCAGTGACAAGAGTCTAAGTACATGTTGAGTTGAAAGATGTGTTAAATGGTAGATACAAGCACCAGGTGACTTTGTGGACATTCTTAGTGATTATAGGAGCCTCTTTGTCTTTGAAGTAATCATCCAATAATATCGGACCGAGGGGGAGAGCATGTAATGGTCACACACACACACACACACACACACACACACACACACACACACTTTTTTTTATATACAGCTTCAGCTTCAGTCATAACTAGCACTACTGTTATGCTATTCACGTAAAGATAAGAAATACATACATGACATTAGAGTTGTTTTTCTTACTTAAGTTGAATTGCTCACTCTTAAACCACTCACAAAGGACTTAGCAATATGTTTAACCAGCATTTCCTGAAACATTTCTCTTGCCTCACTCCTTAACATATGGAATCTAGGGAGAAATTCCTCAGTAAGAATGGAAGGTCAAGTTTTGTGTTTTCGTTTAGAGAAGAAAGCAGTCTAGCAGACAGGAGAAAGTGTTCTCCTATCTCTGTATTAATTTCTGCCTCTGCGTTGGAAACCACCTTAATGCATTGCTGCTCGCTTTATGTCACTAGCCCCTGCATCTGTCACAACTCCACAGTCTTGATGAACCATAGTTTACCCTGTTACAGTGACTGGGCCAGGGTTGAAGTGAATAAAGTAGGAACTCCTTGATCTTCCTTACTACTTGTAACGCAACTTTATATTTGGAAATAAACCAAAATGTACATAGAATTGATGGTTTCATTTACAATAAGTTTTTGTAATTGATTTTTATTGAGTTCTACATTTTTCTCTGCTCCCCTCTCTGCCTCTTCCTCCCTGCCACTTCAATCCTCCCCCAAGAAGATCTTTTCTTTTTTCTACTTCCCATGTAGATTAAATCTATGTAAGGCTCTCTTGGTGTCCTCATTTGTTGTCTAAGTTCTCTGGAATTGTGATTTGTGGACTGGTTTTCTTTGCTTTATGTTTAAAAACCATTTATGAGTAAGTACAGGTGATACTTGTCTTTCTGGGTTACCTCACTCAATATGATGGTTTTTCACCTTGTCCATTTTCCTGCAAAATTCAAGATTTTTTTTCTGCTATGTAGTACTCCATTGTGTAAATGTATCACATTTTTCTTATCCATTCTTAGACTGAGATAACAATAGATGAGTGCATTTATATACTTGCATCCTAAAAAATGTTCTTTGGTGCCTAAATAAATGGCCCTCATTTAATTGGCACACATGTATGTCAACAGATAGTATGCTGTGTCACAGAACAGGCTTGAAACAGGAAGGGTGCCTTGCGTGTCCTAACGTCATACACTGACAAAATAACATTCTTGGAGGAAGTAAGCCCTTGTTTCTGTATGTCAAGTAATTTTCATTTAGTGAACTAATATAATTGAAAAGCTAATTTATAATTAAAATATAAGTTGATAAAAAGAATTTTCAAAATATTGACTTTTGAGTTCTATACCATGATTATGGAATCTTTTTGATGAAAATTAGACTTTAGTCAATGTATTTGAAATAGTAACTGCATAAATCATTGGAAGAAGTTTCTTCATGGACTATTGAAAGTACAGTCATTTATAGAGTACCTACTATCTACATGATTATGCTCATAGTTTATTCAATGATAAAATTATTAGAGAGTGGGTAGAACACACATACTTATATTCTCACTCTTCATTCATTGATAAAAGCTACACTTCTTAACCATTTTGATAGTCCTGGAGAAAGAGTTCTCTCTCTCTCTCTCTCTCTCTCTCTCTCTCTCTCTCTCTCTCTCTCTCATATTTACTTTTACTTTCTTTTTCTTTATATCGCATAGAGTGGTTGGTGAATATGTAGTTCATTGAGAACCAAAATGTTTTCTTTTCTAAATTGAGAAGACCTTAGATAATACAAAAATTACATTTTCAAACATAAAACTACAGAATAAACCAAACTAAAAGAAGGATAAACCAAATTTTTCCATTTAAAAATATTCTGTTTACATTAAAGTTAAAAATGTATACAACTATTATCTTGTCAAAATAGTAGTCACATTGGGTGTATTTCTGGTTCTAAGCAGAAGGGTGCGACGGAGACTACAGGGACGGGGTAAATATGTTTCTGGTTATAGAACCTGGTCACTTTGAATAGGTAACTTATGGATCATGTTCATTTGTTTTGTGTCTATATTTTATACTTCAATGTATGATTAAATCATACATTAAAAAACAATGTATGATTAAATGTAAAAATTAGGGAACGAAGAATGAAAAGCACTCAAATTCCCTTACCATGAAAAGCACTCAAATTCCCTTACCTTAATCCAATAATATCTGAAGGGTTTCACACACTTTATCTGCATTGCGTGGAGCCTGGAGCTTGTGCAGCAGCAGAACCAGTGTTGAACTTAGATGTGTAATCTTCTGGCCCCCTATCTTGTGGGGGTCCATAGATGTGTGATCTTCTGGCCCCATATCTTGTGGGGTCCACAGTTTTCTTTCGTTTTCAACCTCGAGCTGTAATGACTTGAAGCCTGCCCACCTACCTTGGAGAACTAACACTGCTCCCCTATTGCAGGCGAACTGTGCGAGGAAAAACTGGACTTTTGTGCCCAGGACCTGAACCCCTGCCAGCATGACTCCAAGTGCATCCTGACACCAAAGGGATTCAAGTAAGTCTGAGGCCACTAGGGGCTCACGGTGAGGTGGAGGTTGCTTGGGGAGGGGGTTTCATTGAGGAACCTGTCTCCTCCACCATCCTTCGCTGCATACTTTTACTGAAGATTAAAAATGGGTCACACATACCCTGGTGCTTGTGACAGACATGCATATATTTCTGTGCATCATGGACCTTTATTAGCACACTGGGGAAAAAAGCAAACAGGGAAACTTTTTGTTCCTCATGATGTCTGGGAAGCCCTTTATGAAATGGAATAACCATTAAATTGTCTTTATTGCACTTATGTAAAGGCCAGTCCAATTAAGTTTCTAATATCCCCCAGGTAAACTTATTTTAAAATTGAGAAACTGGTTCTGATGTACCTGAAAAGTCTATGGTCTAAAACAGTCAACTGACTATCTAGGCAGGGAAAAACACTGTGACACTGTGGCCAGGTTACTCCGGACATTCCTAGCTTGTGTCTGTTCTCTTTATGAAATTATTTAACTTGTTTTTGAGATCTCAGGCTTCCCATTCACACTTCATAGAGATCTCTCTCAAGTGAGCTAAAATATTTATCAAAATCATTCCCCCCCCCCAGCAGTATTTCTGAAATATGTGTGGCACCAAATCAGATGATACTTTTGCTGCAACCTTAAAATATATTAAGGAGCTATCAGGAATTTTAGAGTTGGCAGTAACTTAAACATCATCCAGACTAAATTCTTCATTTTTGAAGTATTTTTAATTACTTAACTTTACCCAGCCTGATTACATCTCCCCTTGTCTCCTCCCAGGCTTGCCCAACAACATCCCCTCCCACCCACCCAATGCTCTTCATTTCTCTTTAGCAAAGGCCAGGCCTCCCATGTATATCAGCCAGCCATGGCATATCAAGTTGCGGTAAGACTGAGGAGATGACTCACAACCAAAAACGTAAATTCTTTGTTTTAAACATAAGGAAATATTAGCCCAGAGAAGTCAGATAGCTGTGCAAAGACCACATGCTTATTGGTAGAACTGAGACTTGATACTTTGCAGATATGTGATTTGTGGAATCCATATTTCTACTAACAGGTTTTCTGGTTTATTAGTAACACAGATGGCTTGGAATCAGGATAGACTAGATTTGGGGGATGACACAGCTATATTCAGGAATTAAGCCATGCTTGCATAAGACAAGTGGCAAAGGCAGCTTCCACTTCATCAGCCAGTGTTTATGAAGTATCTACTGTCAAAGGTTAAACTGAATTAACTGATTTTAGAATTTTCTTTTGACAGTATCATCAGTTAGATTGATTTAAAACCAAAGTTTTTAGAATACATAGAGTTTAGGCATATACCTATTATATTCACTACTGAGAAGGAAAGGCTGTTGATCTCAGTCCATCTTTCATTGTTTCAATTTACAATTCTAGACCAAAACTGAAATTCTTGTTAATTTTTTTTATTTTATGCACAATGCTACATTGCATTTTATTCTAAAAAACTCTGGAGATAAACTGCTTTAATTCCCAACGGCTTTGATCTGCCCGCAGTTAAGGTTCGCAGGTCAAAACTACATCACTTATGTGGATCAAGACCCACCACTTTGCAGAGTGTTAACAAGGATGCTTTCCTGGGACAGTGTATCTGATAAACAGATTTCACGGGACTTTGTGTAGTTCTAAGACAAGTTATTAGCGAGACTTAATGGAAACAATCTTAAGCGAGGAGAGCTTGTCTTAAGCAAAGGACTGGGTCTTAATTAAGCATTTTCTATTACTAGCAATTAGGTTGCATACTCTCAAGAGTTTGCCTTGCTGGAGTCTGGAAGGATGGATTTGAAAGCCCACTGCTTTCAGCAGTCAGTAATTCACGAGCTCATTTTATAGCTGTATGTAGTTGAGCTGAAAACAGGTTAAGTCGGAGTGTGTGCCATTACTCCCATCTTATAAATAATTGCACACTGTGGGAAGTATCGTTGCAGAAAGAAAATGGTCTTGAAAACTGAACAAGGGGAAGCCAGTAGAGAAAATCTTTACCGAGAATTGTTTGGACAAGTTGTAATGTTACTTCAATTTCATTTTCTTATTACTAAGCTAACGGAGCTGGTTTTACTTTTCATCTTTTATTATACATTTCATAAATCTCCTGAGTTGCTTTGAGTTATTTTTAGAGCATGGTATGCCAACAGCAGTATTTTGAAGAATACGTCTTTCTTAGTTTGCATTTATAGTCATAAACAGTATAGTTTATATTTTATATATCCTCCCTCACTCCTCCTCATATAGTAGAATTGAAGAGATATGATGAACTTTGTTCATAGTAGAAGGTTTAGGGAATTCTTATTTAAATGTTTCTTCCTGCTTTAAAACAAGAGAAAGACAGAATAATCGGTCATGATATAGCTGCTAGTTCCGAAGGGCTTAAAAGATAGTGTTTGGGGGAAAAAGAGGGTATAAACTATCTCCTAGACAGCTACTGTGTTAAATGTGGTGTGGTTCTCTTATCTTTTACTTTGCTTTCTTTTCTCAGATAAATAATTCAGAGCATTTCAAAGTGTGTCTTCTTTTTTTAATGCTCAGCACTTCAGTGGCGCTGCCCACATTAACAATGATGGAAGTTTCCTTCCAAGACCAGTCCATCTATTTGAAAATGTGTATGACCACTTAGGGTCCATTTAGTGTCAGACTTGCTGCTTGCTTCACTTTATGGTGATGTAGTATTAAAGCCAACCAGTTGAGGTGCAAGCACACTTATACAGTGGGCTCATTTTGTTCCTAAGCCACACATGCCACCTGAACGGCTCTCTAAGAAGAAGTGTTCTCCTGTTTGTTTTAATGCATCCACTCTCCAGTCAAGCACCTGAGTTTGCATCTTTAGGCAATGCTCTTGGCACTCTGTAATGCCACATTCAATCAGGAAGACTTTTAAACTATCTTTATTCACTTAAATACTTAATTTTTTTATAGAATACTGCTTCACTAGTATATAATACATATAAAGACCTTTCTAGAATTATCAAGACTCATAGTTAAAAATATGATAATTGCTTTTTGAACATGAAGGTAGCTGAACAATATGATAATGACTTTATATATAACAGTTTACTTAATATTTAACATGCTTGTAGAGTAGGAATTATAATGCCATTCTACAGATAAGAAAGGAAAAGTTAGATTCCATGCCTTAGTTTTACAAAAATGCTGTTTTACAGCGTATGAAATAAGTCTGATATAGGAAGACAGATGATATGAGATGTTACTTCTATTTGGAATTTTAACAGTAAAACTCATAGAATCAGAGTATAGAGGTAATGCTATGATATCGGTGTAATGGAAATGGATGAATGTTAGTTCCCAATATTGAGATTCTATAGTGAAGAGATGAGTGAGTTCTGAGACCTAACTAATGTAGGAATGATGGCTAGAGTTAACTACATCCTACATTTCCAAAGAGATAAGATTAAATTAAAATAAAAAATTAAAGGTTAGTTGGGAGGGGAAACATTAGTTTCTTCTGTTGATATCACAAAACGGCCTGACAAAAACCACATGGAGGCAAAGGCTTTTGTCCTGGCTCCCAACCCAATGTACAATCCTTCATGGCCAGTGGCTTAGGGTGACAGGAACAGGACACAGCTGGACAGATCTCATCATCTGAGAAAGCAGACAGAAAGGTAAATATAGACATCTGTTCAACTCTCTCTCCTCTCTCTCTCTCTCTCTCTCTCTCTCTCTCTCTCTCTCTCTCTCTCTCTCTGCCTGTAAAGTCCGGGATCTCAGGCAGGAAATGGCACCACCCACCAGGACTGGGTCTTCTTGTTTCACCTCTGTACATCCTCAAAAGCATGCCCAGAGGCCTTTCTCCCATGTGACCCCTGTCAAGCAGACAGTGCTAACCACCACAGTGAAGTGATGGATATTTAATTACTTTGATCATGGGTATCATTGCCCAATCTGTACATATATTAAAACATCCTGTGGTGAATGTTGAAAGACACAGTTTCATTAAGCAAGAAAATATAAATGTTGATTTGTTAGATAAACAATTACACACTTAACAGTGAAGCCAGAATGGAATATGAATTGTGCATAACTGCAAAGCCCAAAGTCTGTGGGGAAAAAATATAATTTTCTGTCGTGAGTGTGTGTGTGTGTGTGTGTGTAAAACATAGAAATGAATCTTCCTTTAAACTCAAGAGAAAGACACTCGTTGAAACCCCATTATGTTAACTGAACAAATCACAAAAGGAAAATGCTATGAGGAAAGAGTGATCATGGAAAGGGCTATGACAAGAGTTATCCCCAACTATGACCAGACCTGTATAAGTTCCAATGTCCCTGCAGCTTCACAACATATATGGGAGTATGACTCTTATCCATAATATGTTTGATATGCTAGACACTACAAATTCCTATATAGAATTATTTTTCTTATACTTTTTAAAGATAAAATACAGCTGGCAACGTAGGTAAAAGAAGAGACGAATAGTTATAAATAACAAAATTTTTAACAAGATGCCATAATAAAAATTATGTAAAGGTATCCCCTTGCTCTCAAGTATTGTACTAAACTCTGTTCATCTTTCTTTTTTTATCAATGAAGCATTTTTTTATTTTTCTCCACAGTTTATTTTATTTATGTATTTATTTATTAAAAATTTCCACATCCTCTTCGCCTCCCTTTTCCCTCCCCATCCCTACCTCCCCTCCCTTTCTAGTCCTAAGAGCAGTCATGGTTCCCTGCTCCATGGTAAGTCCAAGGTCCTCCCCCCTCCATCCAGGTCTATAAAGGTGAGCATCTAAACAAACCAAGCTCCCACAAAGTCAGTCCATGCAGTAGAATCAAAACCCAGTGCCATTGTCCTTGGCTTCTCAGTCAGCCTTCGTTGCCAGCCACATTCAGAAAGGTCTGATCTCCAACGTATACAAAGAACTGAAGAAATTAGACACTAAAACTCTAATTAACCCAATTTAAAAATGGGGTACTGAACTGAACAGAGAATTCTCAACAGAAGAACTTCGAATGGCCAAAAGACACTTAAGGTCATGCTCAACCTCCTTAGCAATCAGGGAAATGCAAATCAAAACAACTTTGAGATACCATCTTACACCTGTCAGAACAGCTAAACTCAAAAACACCAATGATAGCCTATGCTGGAGAGGATGTGGAGTGAGGGGAACACTCATCCATTGTTGGTGGGAATGCAAACTTGTGCAGCCACTTTGGAAATCAGTGTGGCGGTTTCTCAGGAAACTGGGAGTCAACCTACCTCATCTTTCTTATGATATGTCAGATGATGCAGTGTCAACAAGATTTGAGCAACAGGCATAGTGACATTGAGTGTAATTACTACCTAAGGGTCCCCTTAACACGTCATATTTCAGTACTGTAAAAGCGGATGTGATTACAAAGGCTTTATTTCATTCCTATTAAGAATGTAACAGATATCCAGCATGCATATGTGGATGATAAATCTTCAGGAGTGGACACAGTAGACAGTACAGGATCTGATGCTACTCTAGAAGATGCACAAAATAAAACACAGTGTTGTGTTGTTGTTGGTATCTGAACTCTGTGAATAATTTACACCATGGATAGCTGTAACCATGATTAAGTGAGGGCTACGGTAGTCGGTAAGCCATTATATTTTGCAGTGTATGTGATTCCCTAGAGGCTCATGAAGTCCTGGCTTCTTAATGCCAGAGCTGGAGTTTGCAGTGGTCAGCACCAGAGCAGAGTTTTGAAAGGAACCCTTGAGCAGCTGGTTATCCGTCAGTGAGGTACACTAGCTCAGGGTCCAGGCTCTGGTCAAATTCTCTAGATCCCACATGAAGCACTTACAAGTGCTTACCAGTGAATATGGGCTTGAGCTTCTTCTACCACAGTGACTATACCTGTACAGAGGACATAACGTCACAGAGTTGTAGAATGCTACAATGGGTTCACTGAACCCATAGTCTTAAAATGTGTACTGGACTGAGGAGATGCTCAGTGGTATAATTTGCATTCCTCCAGTCTCTTATTATCAATACAATTGACACCTTTTCTGCCTCTACACAATCTGAGTAAAGAATCTAATGAAACCTCAGAATTTTGGGGACCCTACTCCCCATACTGAGTCGCCTGGCCCAGCCTTCATACATAGGGAGGTCCTTAGTCTTACTACAGCTTCATATGCCATGTTTTGTTGTTGCTCATGGGAGACCTGTTCTTTCCTAAACAGAAACAGAGGAGTGTATTGGGATGGGAACAGAGGGGGTAGTGGGGAGTGACTGGGAAGAGAAGAGAGAAGGGAATTCGAAATTTTGTATTTCATCCAGTATCCCAACCTATCAGTTCAACCCAATTTTTCCATAATTAATAAATTTAAATTAGGTTGTCTAATATCATTAGTTTCATTTTCTTAAGTCATGTTATGTTCTAGTTTTCTAGACTGTGAGAAAATAAAATTGTTACTGCTTTTAAAATATAGTTCATATCCTTTGTAAATGGGCCAGTCACGGTCCCATTTGACTGTAACTGCAGAACTCAGGAGTCAGAGGCAGGGCAATTGCAGCAAGTTTATAAATCTCCTTTATAAATCAACATATAAAACTTTCACTATCAAAATGGATCATGGAATTAAGAAGAACAGAAATAAAGGGCATTTCAGGCACTCTGGGGCGAGAAAGAGAAAGGGAAGAAATAAAAACCCTGGTACAATGAGCTTCTTTGTGTTTTGATTTACGTTGCCCCATCATCAAGGAATTAATGGCCTTTCCTCTGGCAGACAGTAAGAAACCCAAGCTTCACAGTGTGGCCTGTACTGTTTTGTAGATATCTATTAATTACCTTTTTATGTTAAGATGGCGCCGTTTTAGTCCGATGCAATGCCACTGTTTTCTGTGATCTTTAGACTAAGTCAAAAGTTTGCAAATTTATCTCCTCGCTGAAATAGGTGTGACTGCACCCCAGGGTACATTGGCGAGCACTGCGACATTGATTTTGATGATTGCCAAGATAACAAGTGCCGAAACGGTGCCCACTGCACGGACGCGGTGAACGGTTACACGTGCGTCTGTCCTGAAGGCTACAGGTGAGGACATGATGGCACGTTTCTATGTAGGGGGATAGTTCGAGGACTCTAGCGCATCTAACCTAATCGAATTTGTCTTTCTGTTTCCCAGTGGCTTGTTCTGTGAGTTTTCTCCACCCATGGTCCTCCCTCGCACCAGCCCCTGTGATAATTTTGATTGTCAGAACGGAGCTCAGTGCATCATCAGGATCAATGAGCCAATATGCCAGTGCTTGCCTGGCTACCTGGGGGAGAAGTGTGAAAAATTGGTCAGTGTGAATTTTGTAAACAAAGAGTCCTATCTCCAGATTCCTTCAGCCAAGGTCCGGCCCCAGACGAACATTACACTTCAGGTGAGTTGTCCCCTCCAAGGAGCTCAACTGATTGGGGGTCACATTTACCTGACTGACACGGGGAAGAAAATCTTCCCTGTGTGAAAAGCTTCAGAATTCTTCCTTTCAAGAGGCAGTATGTTAATTCACTAAAGGATGAGGAGTGGGGGGGGGCATCTGTTTTAAAATTGCCACTCTATTTTATACTTTAAGTGAAGTTGTGCCCATTAATTTTTAGAGTTCTGCCCTTAATCTCTGCACATGGGAACTGTGTTTTGGGAAACTTGCCGCTGAGAAGCACACAGCTGAGGCACAGCATCTTGACTTGAACATCACCTGTAACTCTCCACACAGAGCCTTGAGGAAAAGGCATGAAATTAACAAACATTTTTATGTCTTGCTACTAAGACAATTGCCATTAAGCAAAATTCTTGTACCCCTAATGTATGAATTGTACTAGATTAGGGATAATATATGTACAGTATTTTGGACAAATTGGGCTACATTCTTGCTTAATAAGTAAATGAAATTATTTAGTATATTTTAAATTTAAATGAACTTTGACCAACTTCCAGCGACTTTTCCCTTCTTTTATTTATTTATACTTTTTGCTGTGACACTGAAAATAGGGGCAGGGATTCTGAAATTATGAGGCAAGAACCCTGGGAGGGAGGCAGGTTTCATTTAAGTATCACTCTTCACACCCCAGCTTCTAGTGCTTGCCATGTTGAATAATTTTGTGAAGTTCACTGGTGTTGGTTCTTTTAATTCCTAACTTACACTTAAATACTTCAAAAGTCCCCAAAAGAATTAAAAAAGGTAATGTAATAGCAGATGTAGCCGATTTATCTCTACATGACATGAGTGTAAATAACTTTGTATGAGAATCCATTTTGCTTAATATAGTCACATTTAGTATATGCCAATAATAAAGCTTGGAGTAGGTACAAAACAAATCAAAATAAAACTACAGACACATAAAAATGCCCAATAAAGACAATTCTCACATGACATCTAACACGTTTCCTTAAATGGTTATTATTGATTTTCTAAATTTTTTTTGATTTATTTACAACAGAACAATTCACAGACAAGTTACCTTTAAGCAGTAATTTCAACAAGTATTATTTTCTCATAACCACCAGACAAACCGTAGTGAAAAGCCCTCACTCACTTATTTGCCTGTTTCTTTGGATGAATACATTTGGTTGACTGTGCATCCTAACATCAGGGCTACCTCCTACTAGATTGCCACAGATGAAGACAGCGGCATCCTCCTGTATAAAGGTGACAAAGACCACATTGCTGTGGAACTCTATCGAGGGCGAGTCCGAGCCAGCTATGACACCGGCTCTCACCCGGCTTCGGCCATTTACAGGTGAAGATCTCTCAATTACTGGTAAAGGTGAAAAAGCTTATTCAATAAAGAACTGCTTCTCTTCTACAGTCCTATAATGGGAAGGGATGGGAATATTTTGGTGATAGCAGGTGGCTTAATTCTTTATGAAATTCTATGGCAGGATACTGGAGATTGAGTAACAAAAATATCAGAATTTTTTTTATATAATTTACAAACTAGAAAATCCAGGATAAGGATAGCCACATCTCGTAAAGTTGAACCTTTGCGCGGTATCATCTTCTCGTAGAATGCAAAATGGCAACAAAAAAAAATATGCCAAAGATGGGGGAGGGAAGAGGGCTGATCTTTGCCTTCCACAGGGACCCACTCAAGCTAACTAATCCTCTCCATGAAGCTTCAGGCTTTACCCAAGGGAGAGTAGAGTCCTTATGATCTAATTACCTCGTAGTAATTACCTCATAGCTTCCCTACTCTTCAACACTGTTGCATTGAAGTTTAGATATTTATTTAGATATTAGATATCAGCATAATGATATACTCATGCTATTGTGTAGCCTAAAACATAAAAACTCAGAGACAGATATTGAGGTTCAAGCTGAAAGATCAGAGAAGCAAAGCAAACTACCACAAGAGAGTGCTTAATTCTACGGAATCTTCAGACTGAAATGAGAATGAGTTCCTGTCTCATCTGGCCTTATATTCCTCTCTTGTGCTGGTAATAAAGATGGGCACTACCACAGCCCAGACTCTATGGCTAACTAGTGTGGCTGCTGGTATTAAAGGTATGTGCCACCATTGCCTTGCCTAAATGGTTGACTAGCGTGGCTAATTTTGTGCTCTGATCTTCAGGAAAGCTTTATTTGTTAGATCATAAACAAAGTATCCAATAATCCTTGATCATGCAGCAGACATTACTTCACATGTAAAACTAACAGTAAAAATCATCTTTAGATCAGGCTTCATAATCTAAAGCATAGTTTTTCCAGGAAGGTAACTTAAATGAATTAAGCAAGTCAATTGTAGGGAAAGACTAGGCTCTCATACTTTCATTTTTTAAAAGTCTGCTTTGTGAGTATATGAGACAAAGAACTCTGAGGTAGGCAGTGTAGAAGAAGTGATTGTGATGATAGGGAAAGAAAATCAAATCTCTCTTCTACTCAGTTCTCTTTGGTTGCTGTCATGCAACATATTGTTCCAAGTCTGTCGTTCGTTTATTTTCTCACTATGATTTTTTTTCTTTCTTTTACACGTTGATTCACATTGTTGTAGTTGTTGTTGTTTCAAGACAGGGTTGCTCTATTTAGTCCTGTCTGTCCTGGAGCTCTCTCTGTGGATTAGACTGGACTCTAACTAAGATATCTACCTGTCTCTGCTTCCTGAGTGCTGGAATTAAAAGCCTGTATCACTATGCCTAAATTGATTCACATTTACGGCACCATATTTATGAGCAAAACACATCTGTAGGTCAAAAACACTTGACTACAAATGACTGTGTGTTGATTCTGACTTAACATATAGTAAATTGTCTCAATCTTATTGGTGTTATCTGTGCATATACGAATGTGCTTCAAATGCCTCCATGAGCTTATTGGCTCCTTTATAAACAATTCTGGGAAAGTAGATACTAATTGAAGCCATGAGTGGAATTTGATCAGTTCTGTTGGTGGTGAGCTAGCCCACTTGGGACTATTTTATTTAGAGCATGGAAATAGATACATAATTATTTATTTTCAAGTGGAAAACAATGCCCCCAAATGTTGACGAATTACTGCCAACATTATATATTTTATATATATATATATATATATATATGTTATATAAACATGTTATATTTATAATATATATAAATATATATCTTTAAACTTTAAATTATATAGTGTTTCAGCCCATAAAAAGATTCTATACTGTGGTTCATTTTATTTTATTTTATTTTTGCTCTTTCATGACAATGAAGCAGTATAGAACTCTTCCAAACCATAGTGAAGATTCTTGTGCTGGCATACTAAAGCTAGTTTTCACATACAATATACCAAAATATTTCTAGATAAGTTGAAGGAACTCAAGTAATTTTATCCAGAAGAAAACTTACTGGAAAGGGCATTTTGTGTTTGTTTGATTCTATGTTCATTGCCATTTTTTGCCTCAATTAAAAATAGCTTATGTCCTGTGACAGTTATGAAAAGAATACCATGTTGCTCTCCACTCTCCATTTAAAACCAAAAACTCATGTTTCTGTTTTAAAAATTATAGAATAAGAACATGTATTATCAGGTATTGGCACATCAGTTCTATTTAATTCCTGTTTCTCAAATTAAAACACACAGTTTGAGAAGGCTATTACTTTATTTTATAGTTTAAAAAGGCAGGAAACAATTACCTAAAGTTCAGGTGTATATTAATTGAAAATGTTTGAAAGTTAAGAAAATTAATAATATTTCTAAGGACAAAAAGGTAAAAAGTTAGGGAGGAAAGAAAAATGGGGAAATAGTGGCAAGAAATTGAGATTATCAATGTGTAATATTCAATTTAAAATAAAAACTGGAGGTAGACTGTAGTGGCATGCACCTTTGATTCCAGAACTTGGGAAGCAGAGACAGGTGAATCCCTGGGAGTTCAAGGCCAGCCTGGTCTACCTAGGGAGTTCCAAGATGGCCAGAGCTATATAATAATAGAGAGACTTTGTATAAAAAAAATTAAGATAAGAAGTGCAAAAGGTGTCAGAGGAGATTAAAGGAATGCAAGCACTCATATTCCAGGTCTTTACATGAAGTAACGATGGACATTAAAAGGGAGGGTGTGGAAGCATGATTTCTGCATGGATGCCACCACACATTATTTTGAGTTTTAGACCAATTGAATGTCATCAACACTCAAACAAAATCATGAAATAATAGAGAAAGGACTATGCCCCGGAACTGTGGGTTAAATACATCATCACCGTCTAATCTTCACCTAAACATGCAGATAATAAATAATAGTTCTTTCCTGTGGGATTATGTGGGAAAGCAAAATAAGCAAACTAGTTAAACAATATAAATAAATAAATAATAATAATAGCTTCACTAATTAAAAATTCCCCAAAATTACATTTTGTTTTAAGTTTCTTCAGTACAAAGCCAAATATCCATCACATTCTTCATTCACAGGCTGGCTCCGTAGCATCTGCAGTGGGATTGGTTTGTGTCTAATCCTCTCTTTCATTCCGTGTACACTGTGCAGTTAAATACTGCTCTGACTTTCTGGCTTATCTCCAAGAGTCACAAAATGGTACAGCCTTTGTGCTTGTTCCCCCTTTTCTAGAAGTCATGAGAGAAAGACTCCACTTCCACATTGCTTTAGTAAAAACCCATCAATAGCACCAGCGCAGCCAGCCAGCTCTTGTGAGTTACTTTATATCCAGTTAAATTAATGTTCAAATCATATTCCTTATCAACTCTCTAGAACATTATTAAAAGTATATAAATTTATGTTGCATTAAAGGACGTAATTAAGTGTTCTTATTTTGGATAACTGTTCTTGTTTGTGTTTGGTTTCCTTGCTTGTGATTTATGTGATGTAAATTTCCCTTTGCTGAGCGACATTTTTTTTTCTACATTATGCATTGCTTAGTGCTCTTGAGGAAATTGCATATGGAAATTAACTTTTTTACATTAAGTACACTTTATCATTTGATTGATTCCTTCTCAACTTTGATTAAGGTGAAGTTTATTTTGGGATATTAGAGAAAATCATGTATCTGGTTATTTTTCCTATAGGATTATTCTTAGTGGTGTCAGTTATTGTTTCAAATAAATTAGCAGAACGATAATGGTTTCATAGGGTCAGATATACATTGATATATTTTCCTTCAAAGGTGTTTTTTCTCATCTAGATAGAGAGAATATTGTTTTTAATAAAACATGACTTTTTTCTTTGATTAAACAAAGGTCATTTTTTTCTGAGAAAATAACAGCACTGTAAACGCCATCAGCTGCTATTTATAAATTAGAAAGGCTTCAAATAGTTCAGCAGATAAGCGCACTAGCTGCTTCCAGAGGAGTGCCAGCATCCACAGTAGGAGCGCCTCTGACCTCTGCGGATATCTACACTCACGAGCATACACCCACACGCAGGCATATACACATAATTTGTAAAAAATAAAAAATAAAGTTTTAGAAAATTGAGAGAGTAGCTAACATACCTATGGATGTTGATGAAGCAGAAGATGTAAATTTTTTTGCTTTTTCAGTACTAATAAAGTAGCTTGTCTTACCACTTATTTCTTATATCATCACAGAAGACTGTGATCTTTTTAAGAAATGTATAGATTTCCAGCACCAGGAATACAGGCAGTAAGAGGAAAATACTGCCCCCCATGCTTTATTGATTCTGGGGTCTCCAGGGTGTGAAATATTTTATGTCTTATGAACTCACAGGCAATGCTGTCTTCCATTGAGTAGACTTTAATAACAACTTGTGTGAGCAGAATAACTTAGGCTGTGTTTCTGACCTAAAATGTGTGATCTCAGGCTTGATGCTGTCTTAATATCAGCCACGTCCATGACATTTCTAATGCAGGAGTCATCAAATGCTATGCATACAGACTTTCTCTCCCCCAAAGGCTGATTGCTTTGCCTTACAAACTACAGGGATCTGATCTACAATAAACAAATGTGAAGTAAGCGGTGTAACAAATGACGGAACACATGCTCTCCGGGACGGTATCACCATGAGCAATGTAATGTTGAGCAAGTTATGCCGTCTCTCTGAACATCTTCCATTTCATCTCAAGGGTTAGAACCGCACGCTGTTGGGAAATGTTGAAAGGGTACATACAAATGCCACAGTGCTGGACGGGACATCTGGGAGGCTCCCAATACCTCATACTGTTGGTGGTTTGTGGATTGTCCTCATCTCTGGACAATGGTGCATAGAGATACTGCTGAGAGCCCCCTGTCTCACAGACTGTAGTTCCCTTCTGTCCATTTCAGTAGATTTTATTTATTGAATCCGTTTATATAAATACTGACAAAAATACATTATTTCAAAAACTAGAAAAACTGAAAAACTCTAATGCATTGAGTAGATATAAATATCTTTACTCTCACTTGGCTTCCCACTTCCTTTAATTTAAAAACATAGGCAGAAATGTTTTCTTAACAGATATTATTATCATATACTCTATATGGATGAGTCATCCCCAGCATAAGGATATCAACATGAGATGATAACTCTTCTTACCTACTGCTAGAGTCCTGTATCCTTGTACGAATTTTGTCAACAGATATTTAAATCTTTTAAGGCAAAACAACTGGATCCCACTGTCACAAAAATAAGAAAGAAGGAAAGGAAGAAAGGAAGGAAGGGAGGGAGGGAGGGAGGGAGGGAGGGAGGGAGGGAGGGAGGGAGGGAGGGAGGAAGGGAGGGAGGGAGGAAGAAAGAAAAGAAGGAAAGGAGAGAGAAAAAAGAGAAAACCAAAAAGAGAAATGGGAGACAGGGGAAGGAAGGAAGGAGGAAAGGAAGAAATGAAAAGGATTTTAGAATTTTCATCCTTATTAAATTATTGAAATACTTACAAACTAATAGTTTGCACAGATATAAAACCCCATTGTTAATAAGTTCTGCTGTGTAGAAAGATGAAAGAGAAGGGTGAACATTTTAGAGTTTCAGTTTTCTTTCCAAATTTTTAAGCTGTTTTTATGTAGTAAACCACATGGTTGGAAAATTGCATGGTTTTCTTGTAACGATTTTCAGTGCAGAAGTTCAAATAAACAAAATCTAGGGTAATAGATGAAAGTAGTGAGCCTGAATTACATATTAATGGTACTAAATAAAATTTACGCACCCAGTTGGATGGGGCATGGCTAAGTGGTTCAGTGGCTACTTTTTGTGAGTCCTCACATATGTATCATTCCCTCGGGGAGTGGAGAAAGGAAGTTTATCAATATTATCGTAACCCCAGAGGGCACCGTGCACCGCAGCAGGACCTGGAGGGAGGTGACTATGATGGACTGTAAAATCAATGGCATCTCAGTCTTATTGTGGAAATGTTGGAGTGCCTATATTGCTTTAACTTTAAAAGAACATACCAGTAAAACGTTCCTAAATAGCCCAGCGCCACCCTTACTAGACAAGATAGCATGAAACACCAATTTGGGTTTGGAATATTTTTCAGTCAGACATAATCATTTGAGGTCCTGTGGTACCATATTTTTTCAACAAACAGAGACACTAAAGTCATTAGCTTTATAAACCTTTTAAAAGGTCAAGATCAGGCCTCACTTCTTTTTAGAATTGTAAAAATAGAATCATCCTCAGTAGTTATTATTATCAGGCTTTTATCAGTTTAGACAGTAAGACTGTTGAGTGAGAGAAAAATCTCACCGTGAATCTTACTCATATTTGGAAAGTAGGATACAGACCCCATGTGCAAACATACTTAATATGCATTTGTATAACCTTCAGGCCCTCGTCGTGAGATTGCTCAATCTTTTTCCAATTCAGTGATTTTCCTTAGGTGTACCAAGTTGCACAATCCCCATATAAATTTACTTAAAATGTAACAAATTACAATTCTTCCTGAATTATTTGGAAGGTCTTGGAATAGCAGGTTAACCAGGATGCTTACCAAATATTACAAGCTTGTTATGGGTACAGTAATTTTTATTTGAAAAGGTGTCACGTGATAATTTAAAAGCATAGAGACACAAAGCAGGTGTCCTGGTTTCGGCTCTGTTTAGCCGCCAGCTACTTCCGTCATCTTTGGTGACACGATGTTCAGCTCTTCTGAGGCTTCAGAGAGCTATTATAAGTGTGTGTAATGTGCGTAAACGGTACTTCACTCATAGTGTCAAATAATTTTTGCCCTTATTACTTACATTTCTTCAATGATGAAGAAGAAATGGTCCCAACTGCCCTAGGACACTCATTCCATTAGAAGTAGGGCAAGCTAAGCAACTTATACCTCTCAGCACTATCCTTAGTAATAATAATGCTTTTGATTAAAATATATCAAAAAAAGCCATTTCTAAATATGCCAGAAGCCTATTGGATATAATTATTGCCTAGTAATATAGCGAATAGCAATTCCCGACATCTTTAATATGTCTCCCTTTTATTTATACAGCTTGCTTATTGAGTGCCTAAAATTTATCATATATTCACATGAACACTTGAAAATATATAGAAAAAAATAACATATGGCCCTTACTTTAAAGTAGCTTACAATTTAGCTTGCATTAAAGATGTAAAACTTGAAAACAAATGAAACGTAGAACAAACAAGAAAATGATTGGTAAGTAAATTGAGTTCCTGATGAAATGACCTACCTCTTGCTTCCCAGCTGGAAGGCTGCGTTAAGGAGCAGAAAATGTTAAAGGTCTTGAGTCACTCAATTTTACTGCACCAAACACCTTCATTAGCAATGACATGTCTGGATTGATCGTCTAAAATCAATATGTGAGCAAGAGCTCATTCCTCAGTAGATGTAAGCCTTTTCTTCTCAATTTTAAAGAGGAAAAAAAAAGGTGACTCTGTATTAATATTTATAATCTAATTAAGGTCAGTGTTTATAGAAGATCCATATAAAACCATTTTAAGTTGCATATGCTCTCAGGGGGAGCATCCATTGGCTATGACCTTCGCTCTGTGTATCTACTAACTTTGTTATGTTTATCTATACTTTAGTGCTTCAGTTTGTAACTTTTGGTCCCCTGAATAAGATATACCTCAAAGAAGTTACCTTTTTATTGATTTTTGGCATTTTCTTTCAAGTGATATATTAAACTGAACTAAATCAAACTTTTGCTTAGGATTTGAGAATATATTGTATGATGTTGCTGATGAACGTATTGAGACTAATACCTAATATTTAACTTGTTATGCGGTGCATGCTTTTAAAATGACTTCTTCTTGAAGCAAAGCTAGCTGTGAAATGGGGAAATGTTTATAGCATTAGCCAGAGAGAACTGAAGTGTGTTGCCGTAAAATAATTTATGAAAGACTTAATAAAATAACTTCTCAAACATTTAATAAAACAAAAGAAGAACTCTAATCCAAATTTACCTCAGTTTAACCAAGTGCTTACAGTAAAACTCAATAAATCTCTTTGGAAGAGGGGCATTTTCTTAATTACTTTTTATCATTTGAAATTAAAATATAATTATCAAAAACTCCATTTCTAGGGAACTCAATGCCTTCTTCTGACCTCTGCATATATTAAGATGATGTGTGCACAGATTTACACATAGGAAAAAAACCATATATATAAAATAATAAATCTTTAAAAGGGTGTAGAAGAAAAAATGACATTATTTGCTTCCTGCTTCCTCCTTTTCCTGTTTTCAACCCCTTCCATGTAGTATTTTCTTTCTCTCTTCTAAACTCGAGTTTTCTATATTTCTTTATAGTTGATACATTTTTCACTCCTAAATATGTAAATACAACGTGCACAGTGTGTAAAATGTATGTACATTTCTTGTATGTACATGTTTTCAGACTAACAAGCTGGTATGGGATAACCAATTGCAAAGGTCTTTGCTAGGGAAGGTTATTACTCCTGCTCTCAGCATTCTTTAGTTGCCTACATTTCTTTATACAAGGCAATGGCCCTGTAAGATTTTCTTATTCTAATTAGCATGTCTATTTGTATAGTCCTATCTTTTCTAGGATTCACGGTGCTGTTCCTCCGGTTTATAATCTTTCTGCTCCTCCTCTGCAATGTCCCCAAGTCTTAGGTATAGTGTTGTAGATCAGTTTGCTGGGTACTACCGCATGACTACTGTGCATTTGGATGAGTTGTCGTTTTCTGTAATGCCCTATCGGTTGCCAAGAGAAAAGTATGTGGTGAGAGGTGAAAGTTACATTTTTCTGTGTGTGTAAGTATTTAGAATGTAGTTAGGGACTGTGCTGGTATGGGAAAGTGGTAGTAGTTGTAGATTCTCCCATTGAATTTAAGATGTCATTGGACCTGGGTAGTTTGCTAGAATTCCAATACCAGGCATTAGTTTCCTCTTGTTTGCATGGCCTCAAGTTCAATTAGAGTGCTGTTGGTTACCACGAAGATACACACACCCCACTGTTTCATTCATGATGGTTGTTGCTACAGTTCATGGGCATTAGATCCTCTTGGTCCTTTGTTCAAAATGCATAAAGGAAGAAGCTCATATTTAAACAACCTTACACTGCAAAACTTTATTAGGCAGTAAATTGCCTCATTTGCTGATTTTAGTATTGCTGAATGATAAGATAATTAAATGTGTAGAAGGAAAAATATCAATTGACATGTCCATTTAATTTTACTTTATTTACTACGTGTGTGTGTGTGTGTGTGTGTGTGTGTGTGTGTATTCCCACTCAAGGCATGCATGCATGCACACGTATGACATAGCAGGAAGTCAGAGGAAACATTCGAGAGTCAGATCTCAGTTTCTGGGAATAAAATTCGTGTCATCAAGCTTCAGCAACAATTACTTTTGAAGATGTGTTCTTCCATCCCTTGACCCACATATTTATTAATTTCCTTTTTCCTTTTTTATTGATATTTTGAGCTATATATTTTCTCTGCTCCCCTCCATTTCTCCCCTCTCCCCTTCAACCCTCTCCCATGGTCCCCATGTTCCCAGTTTATTCAGGGGATCTTGTCTTTTTCTGCTTCCCATGTAGATTAGACACATATTTATTTCTTAAATGATATGTGAGACAAGGTGTCAAAGACCCCTGCCAATGTGAACTCTTTTTTAAGTGTGTGTGTGTGTGTGTGTGTGTGTGTGTGTGTGAGAGAGAGAGAGAGAGAGAGAGAGAGAGAGAGAGAGAGAGAGAGAGAGAGAGAAAGAGAGAGAGAAAGTGTTGTTTGCAAGTATGTGCTCGTGTGTGCATCTTTGCTTATGGCCACAAAAGGTTACTCCCTCCATGACTCTCTGCCTCTTTCCACTGAACTATTTGATGCTTACAGATTTATCTATGCGTTTTAGCCCAAGTCCTTTAAGGATCCAACTGTGTCTACTCCTTTGGTATTGGGGTTACAGAGTACATTGTATCCGCTAGCTCTTATGTGGACACGGTGGATGTGAATTCATGTCTTTATACTTAACAACGGGCACTTTGCTTGTTGAACCACTTCCACAGCCACAGTCATGGGAACTTGTCACTGCTCTACCAAAGATTTCAAACATCTTCATATTTCTGAACAATGTTTTAAACTTTCCTCAAATAAAACCTTTTTGGTTTTGGTCAACAAGCAGTGGGATATGATTAGGTTCTGGTGGTGAAAATATGCAGAAATATTGGTGCATTTTTCTGTTAGTTTCTACCCTTGAACTCTTTGAAAATTTAAGTATTAGTACCAGAAAATGGACCAATCATTTTTGTAACCAGTGTTATGCATTCACATTCACAAACTATGTTTCTATCACACCCCACACATGTCCATGTTTGACCCTTTGCTAAGCCATTTAGACAGTATTGCAGTCTATTAGGTCTTTGATGTTCAGTATTTGTTGGTTTAACCCAGCTTCTTTTGTGGCATCTTTTGTCTGTGTATTGAATTGTGGGAGTCTTCCTGACATGGCACTGAGCATTTACCCTGCTAAGATTTTAGGCCAGTTTAAAACCAAAGCTATGTATAGTTTAAAACAGTTAAAAACCCATACAGCATCTATTAACAAATTGAATCACACTTCATCTTATGTTTTAATCTTCATTGTTTGTTAGCATCCATTCCTTAATATTTCTCCTCCTATCCATGCTATGGATTTGCATTTTCTTAATTTCTTTAATTTTCTTAAAGGTTTTTAGAAGGAAAACGTGATAGTGGTTGTGGGTGTGAGTGTGGGTCTGTTGTGTGCATGAAGGTGTGACAACAAATAAAGAAAATGAAGTCAAATTAGAACAGCAAACCAGTGTACATAATAAAGGTTGAAGGACAGAAAGGTAAGGGGGAAATGATGCAATTATATTACAACCTCAAAACATTTTTAAAAGAAAAAAAATGTGTAAACAGAAATTTCTGTCCTGCCAGGCAGTTCAGTTCCAAAGAAACAAGCAGAGGCTTATATTAATTACGAAGTGTTTGGCCTATTAGCTCAGGCTTATTTTTAAGTAGCTTTAACAACTTAAATTAACCTATAATTCTTGTCTGTGTTTTTAATTTTATCTCCTTCAGAATAGTTTTTTAAAAGTCAATCTCTTTAATGTTGGCTATGCATGTCTCTTCTGAAGCTGAGATTATTGAAGTTTGTATTTGAACTATGTTTCAAGTTTTCCATTTATTTCTTTTCTTCCATTGCAGTGTGGAGACAATCAATGATGGAAACTTCCACATTGTGGAGCTACTGACCCTGGATTCGAGTCTTTCCCTCTCCGTGGATGGAGGAAGCCCTAAAGTCATCACCAACTTGTCAAAACAATCTACTCTGAATTTTGACTCCCCACTTTACGTAGGAGGTGAACTTCCTTCCATATCCAGTGGTCTTCCAAATCTGTGCTTCTCATTATAGATCAAATCTGAAGTTACTGGTGCCTGGTGCCATGATCATTGACACTGATCAATCATTGTAATTGAATGAGATGGGAGTGTCTCTTAAAGGACCATTCGGTCATCTTGGTTTGGGGTCTAACTCAGTATGTCATCGGTCAGAGAAGGGTATTAGTTCTTCATCTATGTCATGCTAGCTAGGTAATTTATATATAGTGTCATTTAATTTTATTACTGTCTGCAGACAGAAGCAGAAAATTGGTTAGTAATTAAGTTAGAAAATTATAAAATAAGACTAGGGAGCCACCTCAGTGTATAAAGTGCTCAAGAACCTGAGTTAAATACCCAGAACCCATGTGAAATACCAGGCATTGTGATTTGCTTACAATTTCAGTGCTGAAGAGTTTGACAAGCAGATCCCTAGGGCATAGTAGATCTGTTTGCCTACTATCCAAATGGGAGATCCAGGGAAATGGGAGAACCTATTTCGAAAGAAAAGGTACAGAGATGCTGAGAAAGGATTCAGAAGTTGTTTTCTAGCCTCCACACACACATGCACATACACATGTGTTCATGTACCTGAACACACACACACACACACACACGATTAAACAAGTTTAATACAAAGTAGGAAGAATCTCCAGTCCAGCTCCCTTAATGATGCAGATAATATCAGCTCAACCCAATGTTGTCATGCTGATATTTCTGGAAGTTCATCAAAGTTAAACTGATAGATAATTGTCATTGAAGCTCAATGAAATAATCAGCGGCTCACATTGTAAGATTTTATCAGACTAGTAGGAAGTATATTTGCTTAGATAGGCGTTTATAGTGAAGGAAAAAGAGAAGACCTTGGCAAGGTCGACTGGTGCTAGAAATGGGACAGTCACTCTAAGCAGTAAGAATGAAGTTGGGGAAGAGAGACAAACAGAGACAGAGGCAGAGAGATAAAGAAGTTGGAGGAGAAAAACCTGTAAAGAATAGAACTCTATCATTGTCTGTGTCTGGAAGAGAAAGTGTGAATTAGAGGCAGAATTGTAAAATTCAGGAAAAAGACAATAAGGCATGTGATATTGAATTGAAATATAATAAATTAAATCATCAAGGTCATAAAATTAACTTAATTAACAGATAACTAAAGCCTCTAAACAATTCAACACACCTCAGATAAGCATTTTTATGATGTTCTCAATCTCTATAAAAGACTAACTTCAAGATGCTATTCAATTATCTTTTTTATTGATTTTTATTGAGCTCTACATTTTTCTCTGCTCCCCTCCCTACCTCTCCCTTCCCCCCTTCAGTCCTCCCCCAAAGTCCCCATGCTCCCAATTTACGCAGGAGATCTTGTGTTTTTCTACTTCCCATGTAGATTAAATCTATGTAAGTCTCTCTTAGGGTCCTCATTGTTGTCTAAGTTCTCTGGGGTTGTGGTTTGTAGGCTGGTTTTATTTGCTTTATGTTTTAAACCTTCCAAACCTTCTATGAAACTATTTCTTGTAATTGTGACCTAAATTCAGAATATTTCCATTTTCAATAATTTCAATAATTAAAAAATCATAGAATATTGATGCTGTTATAAAAGGTTAGGAAAATTTCTGCACCTTTCATTCAATTCTATCACTGCTGATAGGGTATTTCCTACATCCTGAGAACCACCTTAATGGATCATCAGTGTCACAAAATTGAAAAATAAATGTCACTTGACAAAGTGATGTCAAATGACATCATGAAGCATACAGACACATTTCTGAGTTACTGATGTGGCATTACAATTGCCATCTTGAAGACTGACTATACTCGGCAAACTAAGTGACCTCACCAGTTCATAGGACTCACAACTATGAGTATTATGAGATACTTTTTTTAAAAATTAGTTACTTGAAATGATGAGTTTTGATTGTATCCATCCCTCCCTCTTTTCCTTATTAATCTATCACACTTTCCCTAGCCACCCACATCTGTGTCCTTTTTTTTTTCTTTAAACAACAAAGCAAAACAAAGTACAGTTTGCGCTGCCCACAGTTGTTCAGTGTGTGACGACTTCTACTGGAGTTTGCTCAATTTCCCTGGAGTATCACTTAAATAAGACTTCCCTCTTCCAGTACAAATTATTGTCAGCAGTTCCTAGGAGGTGGGTGGGACTTAGTGCCGCCTCCCCTCTCCATCTGAGATTGCCTCTGGCTTAAATTTCTATTTTCACCCATTCTGCAGTGAACAGAGTTGCCTTGCAGTGTGAAAAGTCAGCCTTGAGGGTCAACCACGATGGAAAAGGGATGAGTTATATATTTTCAGCATTTGCTGGAACCAACATAGTGCTTGCTTCTCTTTTAAATAGTGTTTTTATTTATATGGCACTGCTTTTAGTGGTGCAACCTTTCATTTTCAGGGGAAATTGAAGTAAAACCAGAAGGTAAACAATATTTTCTCTATTTCAAAGTCCCAAAGGAACAGCCTCAAGAATTTTATAAAGCTTTTCCAAATTTGCAAAGCTAAATTATAGTAGACAATTATTTACGTCCAGGTCTTTCTGACCGCAATGCAGCCTGCATTGCCACTTTCTTTTTTACAAAAATCAGCAAACAAAATGGCTTAAGTAATATGGTTTTGCCTTTCCTTCTGAATTTGTCCTTGACTTGAATTTATGGTGCTTTTATTCAAAAATATTTCAATGAATGCTTTAAGAGCTAATGCTTTAATGCTTCTAGAATATGGTCTTTAGGGTTTTTTTAATACAGATAAAATTGTTTGAGACAGAACTTTTTTTAAATGGGGGAAAAATTAAACTCTCAATTGAAAAGTGCTAATCCTCTCAGATTAGAGGTCTCAGAAGAACCCAGAAGCACCTCTGAGTATTCAGGCCTAAGGGAAACCACCTTGGTATTAGCCTTACTGCCCAAGACCACACCCAGCCCATCTACTTCTTCCCCAGAATGTGGTCTCAGTGGTGATTCTGACTGTAAAATGCAAGGAACCCAGAAGACCACATTCCAACTGTCACATGGCAGAGGCAGGGGAGCTGAGTCAACAAAATGAAAACAAGGTTAAGTCTAGTTAAAGCCAGAGCTGTGCCTGAGGAGAGTACCCTCATATATCCTAAACATTGGTCCTTTACAGAAGCATTCTCTGGGAAAAATGCAAACTGGTAATGCAGCTAAGCATGCTCCTGCATTACTGACTATCATTGATATTGTCTTTATGTAACATAAACCAGAAGAATGTTAATGTTTTTCCATCTAATAATTGAACTAGAACACTTATTATAACTATCAGGAGAGTGGGTAAGACAAAGATATAGGTGTCTAGACATAAATTACCAAAATAGTGTTACCTTTGGACAAAAGATTTCAATAATGACACTCTTCCCCTTAGAGTAATTTTAAAACATAAAGAGACTGCAAAGGCGCTTTTTAAAAAAATCTATTTACTGAGTTATTTACTGATTGATTGATGGATTGATTTACTTCCAACTATAAGTCCACAAAATGCAAAAATGTGTTTAGAAGCAAAATCTTGGATTACAGAATCCAAGGATTGGCTGAAGCAATGGTGTTTATGGTTCCAGGCCGTCCTCAGCTGTGTTGTAAATTACAGCTTCATTAAATAAAGATCTGCTTCTGTTTATCAGCTAAAAACCAGTGCTCTAACTATGCATTTGAAAGTTCTGCCCAGAATAGTTCTTGGTTACAGGGGTAATTCAAGGTAGAACATGTGGTTAGTATGTTAGTGGAAGGTGTATGGGTCCAATCCTCAGGTCCAAAAATAACTGAGAAAAGGTTTTAATTTTATAGGCTATTGAAAGCTGAGTCTGTATATGGTGTGTAGCTGTGTTGTTTTATAGATTTTTTTTTTAACCATCAAAACTACACCATCTGTGGTTGTAAGCTTTGGGACTAAATGAAACAAGTTCATGCATTGCTTCTCCCTGCTGAGGACCTTTGCCAGTCTCAATTTAGTCTGGATACGTGCACAAATAAATGTCATATCTCCATCCAAATGGGCATCAAAAATAGCTTTGGAAGATGTCCATTTTTAACTGTTTTAAGAAATGACCCAAAATAAGGGTCATGTTTGTGATGGGTAAACGCAATTTAAAAAGACTTTCCCCACAGGAAAAAATTTCCTGTCAGTGGTACTCTTCTGGAAATGGTCAACGGCCTGCCTCAAGCTTGGTGTAGTAGTACACTCTCCACAGCCAGACACAGATCTTTAAATTAAAGACAAACAACCCAGGACCTCTTCTAGTGTGGCTGTGCACCCCCACATCAGAATCACTTGTGTTGCATATTGACATTTAGAATTTTGCGCTTGTCCTCTTCCACCTAAGATCAGCATCTCAGGATAGGCAGGGACAGAAAGATGCTCTTTGAACAAACACTTAGGCGAAGCTAACGAATGACTGCTCTTGGCTGGAGCAGTGGTAGAGGTGAGGCAACTGAGTCCCAGAACAGGAAAATAACTAGCCAGGGTATACTCCCTAAGTAACTTTTCTGCTTGCACTGTCAGTAAATAAATAGACTTGAAGAAGAAAGGGTTTATTCTAATTTATAGGGTCAGAGAGCACAGTGCATCTCAGTAGGAAAGTCATGAACTATGAAGCAGCTAGTTACATTGAAGCAGTCAGGTAGCAGTGAGAGGAATGCAAACACTCCATGCTGTTTTTTCTTTGTATTGAACCTTCGATCTCAGCCCCTGATACTTTAACAGCCACGTTCACCATCTGTCTGTCTCCTTGTTGTGTTAAACCTTTCTGCGTATACCCTGAGTTGTATTTCCCAGTGAAGGATTATTTAGCCTTTGAGCACGGATGTGAGGGTTAAGAAAATTGAAGTGTGACGACCCATCTTAGTAAGAGTGTCACCATTCCCTGGGCGGGTATTCGGGATTCTAACATGTATAAAGTGAGCTGAGTTCCGGCTTGCCTCCATCTCTGCTTCCTGATTCTACATGAGATGTATAGACTTTGTTGCCGTGATGGACTGTAGTCTTGAACTGAACGTTGAAATAAGTCTTTCTCCTTTGGGTTGCTTTTGTCGGGGAATTTTACGACAGGATCAAGAAGAGAAACTCAGATACACAGTGATTATAAATCATGTTAACTTGTTAATGAAGATTAACCACTCAACCAGTATAGAGACTCAACCTCTACACTAGCGGCTTTGCATACCTAGATGACTGACTTGGGTGCCTGTTAAGACTCAAATGAGAAGAACCCCAGAATTTAATAGTCCCCGGGAGAGTGGAGCCCAGTTTATAATCCCAATCAGTAGCTCAGATCAAACTCCCAACACTGTTGAATCATGAGCCCTGAGAGGAAAGTCATTAGCGCGAAGGCTTCCAAATTCCTCCCCTCACCTCATCCATTGTCCAAGAAGCTCCTCTGTGTCAAGGACTGTCGAGGAACTATTTCAGGGTCTGGATCGGGTCATGGAAAGATTCTTCAGCTTTGCCAAAATAGCAGTAACCAGATGACTGTCACTTCTGGGGTATATGCTTCAAGATTACAAATGTTGTTTGTGATGGAATGTATTCTGTATTTTTTATTATTTGATATAAAGGCTTCATGATATGAATGAGGTGTTATCCTGATTAGAAGCAACAATGAACTCTTCAGGCAGAGACATGCTCAAGTTAGCAGGGACGTTGTCCCGGAGGTGCTGAGTTAGTTGCTAAGTTAGAAGTTGACAAGTTTGAGGTGGGTTACTCCGAGCCCCTGCTCTCACTCCCAGAGTCTTGGTAGACTGATCCTGGGCTCCAAGAGTCAGAAGGTTAGGCAATCAGCAAAATGCTGACATGGTTGGCATGGAACCTGTGGCTCAAGCTCTCTATGATCTATCCTTTGATTTTATAATTTGAAAAAGAATTAATCAGAATTATAAACTATGACTTCTCAGTCTGCATGGTGTCTGGTACAGACTCATAGGGAATAGAAAAAACAATGTCTACCTCTAGTTTATCTTTAAGTAGACCTTCTTGAAGATTATATATATATATTTATTATATATATATATTCATTTATATTACAAGTTTGTTTGAAAGAAATGTACCAGTTGAAAAATTAGCACTATAAATTGGGTTTATTTTCATTAAAAGTTAGAATAACTTCCTACAGCTTACCAAAATGCAAAACAAGATGTCCAGCTTTCTCTACTTCCTCATAGGAGCACACATATTCCAATTTAATAGAAATGAACTGATGAACTTCAATATTTCTCCGTAGCAAATGACCTGTAAAGATTCTTAACTGACATACTGTTTCTTCCTAGGCATGCCTGGGAAGAATAACGTGGCATCACTGCGACAGGCCCCTGGGCAGAACGGCACCAGTTTCCATGGCTGTATTAGGAACCTTTACATCAACAGTGAGCTGCAGGACTTCCGGAAAGTGCCCATGCAAACCGGAATTCTGCCTGGCTGTGAGCCATGCCACAAGAAAGTGTGTGCCCATGGCACGTGCCAGCCCAGCAGCCAATCAGGCTTCACCTGTGAATGTGAGGAAGGGTGGATGGGGCCTCTCTGTGACCAGCGAACCAATGACCCCTGCCTGGGAAACAAGTAAGTTCCAGAGTCTTGGTACTAAGTGCATATGTTAAATTCTCAAAGCAAATCTAAGAGAAGAAGGCAGGAGGTTGGTAGGGCAAGGGCAGGGGATTAGAGAAATCAACACATCAGAATTCTTTCCTCTCTATTCAGACATGTTTTTCCTAACCGCCATACCTTCTGAACTCCTGTATCAACCTGATTTTCATTGCTCTGTTTCTCCTTCACTGTAGATGCGTGCATGGCATCTGCCTGCCCATCAATGCCTTCTCCTACAGCTGTAAGTGCCTGGAGGGCCATGGCGGTGTCCTTTGTGATGAAGAAGAAGACCTGTTTAACCCCTGCCAGATGATCAAGTGCAGGCATGGGAAGTGCAGGCTCTCTGGCCTCGGGCAGCCCTACTGTGAGTGCAACAGTGGATACACCGGGGACAGCTGTGACAGAGGTAAGCTACCTCCACTTCACATTCACAGAGCGGAGTGACATCAACCTCATCCATGGTGAAAGAGACAGAGCGCAGCGAGGAAACCCTTGGGTTGGGCGTGGCTTGTGGCTACTGTTGTGAATGGTTCTCATGTGGTAATGCAGTTACCGACAGTGAAAAGCGTTAGACTCCCACCATAATGTTCTTCCATGGCCATCAGAAATCTTACCGCCACTTGTCTTCCTGGGGAAAGTCCCCTTTTCTCTTCTTCAGAGCACAGCCGCCCAGCTCACCTTCAGCCACTACCCGACCCCCTTACTCACACGTACTACTAATGCAGCCTCAGACACAGAGACCACGGAGGTGGTGACTCTGCTCTGTTTCAGTACAGAATCAACTTTGACCTTAGACTCGACTGATTTATCACAGTAAATTATGCAGGTGAGAGGGATGGAAGCCGGCTGAGTTTTCAGGCCACCTCTCCCTGCTTTGTTGCCGAGATCCGAACTTGCCTGGCCTCCAGCTGGCACCGATTTCGGTGCATCAGACAGTACGATGAACGTGCCTGCGGGAGCCTTTAGCAGATGGCTCTTTTTTGAACTACTTCATACTAGCGTAATTTATGAAGTTAGTGGAATGTTACTTGTATTAAGTAACATATTGGATAATATTAAATTCTGGGCCTAATAAATTAAATTGCATTCTCTATGAAACTGCTCCCCGTGGTAAACAAAACCAGCTGTTAGTCCTGTAGAAACAGAAGATGTGTATTTTTTTTCTCCTCTTTTTTTTTTTTGCAATAAAGGAAAGGATTTAGGAATCCAATTTTCTTGTCAGAACAAACATGTTGTATTTATTGTCTACATATATAGCATTCGCTTTGCTGGAAATAGAGGCCTAAAAAATGGATTTTCGAAGAAGACTAGATCATGCCATCAGTACATAAAATGGGTCTCAAGCATCACACTAAAAATGGCAGTCACTAGGTGGAAGGAAGGCCAGTGACAAAATGGAGATCTTGACTTTTCTTTGCTCACTCTACCAAACCTACAGTGTCTGTCTTTTTTAAATGCTCTTATTTCCTTGCTTTCTAGAAATTTCTTGTCGAGGGGAACGGATAAGAGATTATTATCAGAAGCAGCAGGGTTATGCCGCCTGTCAGACAACAAAGAAAGTATCTCGCTTGGAATGTAAAGGCGGGTGTACTGGTGGGCAGTGCTGTGGACCTCTGAGGAGCAAGAGGCGGAAATACTCCTTTGAATGCACAGATGGATCCTCGTTTGTGGACGAGGTTGAGAAGGTGGTGAAGTGCGGCTGCGCGCGATGTGCCTCCTAATTGCATTTCTGGCAGCCTCCATCTTGGGCGAAGGTTGTACACTTGTTGACCATGTTGGACTAATTCATGCCTCATAATGGAAATATTTGAAATATATTGTAAAATACAGAACAGACTTATTTTTATTATGATAATAAAGACTTGTCTGCATTTGGAAAAAAATAATAAAAGACACACTTGTACTAAAGCTTCCCCTACACTGGAAAAGTGTGAAGAAATGCCACACTTGGAGGCATTAGTGCAGCGGTGGGGACCATTGCAACACGGAGCCATCTCTGGAACATGCTAATACTAGCAGAAGCACATATGCAGGGGCCTAAAACGGGACTGTACACTCACAGGTGATTGCCCAGAGCATAAACCCCATGACCCCCTTCCCTTCAGTGCAGTTCACAAGAACACTTCAAGCACAAGCATCTCAATGAGACTCTGAGGCAGGGGAATGGAAATCCAGAATCTGTAGAGAGAGCCAAGGGATGAGAAATATTTTGTGCAAGATAGAGAGTGTCCTGACATCTGGGTTTCATTCAGAAGAGAAATGGGTGTGGAGTGTTGAGATGTATTTTATTGTCTTTGGCAATGATAGCATATCAGCAGAAACAGCACACGAAGGTGTTTATCTACCACTTTCCAGTATTAAATTTTTGTAATATAAATGATAAAGCAGATGATAAAGAACCAATAGATTATTGATAAATAAAAAATTAGTAATAATATGAATTTTTGTTTCTATGAGTTCTAAATAGCCCTATACAGTATTCGTTTTCAACGAGGAATATTTATTGTATTAAAGTACATTGTACTTAATGATTTAGGTCATCACTTTGGACTGTTTCTCGATGCTTTAATATATATTAATTTATAATTATCCTGATATTTTTGTACATTTTCAAACTTTAAAAAAATCAGGATTTTTTTTGGCAATAGAACTAACATAGGATGTTATTTTGTTATCTTGGGATAGGTATATGTTGTTCCTTTGGCTGACCTTGACATCTAACCACGGATGTCACTGACCTGTGGTCTCTTTCTGGACACTTACAGAGGGTTTGCAAAGGCTGTGAGTAGAGACAGCAAGTGCACCCATCTGCTACATGTCCTCACAGGGAGAAGGAAATTATCTGTAGCAACGGACAATAGGAAGTAGATGTTTTACCAATTAATTAATAGATATTTCCCTGCCATGTTTTGGGGAAGGGGGAAGAAGAAAGACTGTTATGTCAAAAACTGTAATTTTTCTCCAAATAATAAAACTCCTTGATTACCTTACTGCTCCCATGTTAACAAGTTTGCTTCTAAATTACAATGTAGAGTTGATAATGATTTGTAGTAGACTGTGCTCTTCCTTCATGAAAACTCCAGGGTGCCCTGTGAAGATGAAGATGTTTCTTTAAAAGAAAAACCCTTTTTAACAATGAGAATTATGCTTTGTCTTTCTCCAGACTAATATCGGTTGCACTACTGATGTTTGTAAATTAAAAAATATCTACTTCATTAACAGCTTGTCCGTTTTCTTAGAAACCACATTGCTTCGCAGGTGTTTCATTATGAACTTGATACAGTGACACGAAAGGAACCAGAAAGGAAACTTATACCTTTATGTTAACAAAAAAAAAAATTGCTTTGAAATAAACATATTGTCACATCTAGAGGCTGCATAAAAGAGATAAATAGAATAACATACTCTTTGCCAGGGAAAATGCATATTAATAATATTCAATTAAATCCCCCTACCAAAAGGAATTATGAGATGAAACGGAGCTAATACAATGGGTCTTCTTTGGGTCTCACTGCCTTTACTAGAGCCAGCTATGCAGAAGTAGCAACAGTTCAGATCAAGGAAGAGTCATTGTCTGGGCAGAATATTAATACTTGACCTCTACTGTATGAGGGATTTATCTCTTTTTAAAACACTCATGTGTGCATGTGTGTGTGCACACACACATACACACACTAATCCGGGTATGACCATCAAATTGTATTTCTGTACATACTTAAAATTACTTTAGTTGTATTATATAAATATTAAATAACCATTATAAAACATTCATGGGTTCCTATGAGTTGTTTCCTTTTTCAGATGTATTGAATCATTCTTTACGCAAGGAGTCAGCTACAAATATAACCAGATTTCCACTTGATGCACCAGATAAACAGCATCCTAATGGCTACTGTTTACAGATTGCTTTTTGTAAAGCAGAACCTATGCTATGAGTTTTATATGTAAAATCTCTCTCATCTATGAAAGTAATTTGAATCCCTGTGTTCCCTAGTTAATAGCAGTATATAAGGTTGGAAAACAAAGAAGCAGGACCCAGTACTGGGCAGTTCATACTAAGGTGTTTGCTAATGATCCAGACATCGTTCAGTCACAGATTGCCTCTGCTTGGGGCTTGCTGAGTCTTGAAGCCTTACTTTCATGATTATTGATCATATGTTTAAAACCCTGAACTAGAGTTTTGACATTTTGCTCCTTTTTAAAAGAAAAAAGAGACATCATAATGGTTTTCACATGATTTTTTTTTTTATTCTTCCTGATTATAAGGTCACAAAGTTCTATTTCTGTGTGACTGGAGCAGTGTTAGCTTCACAGGGGTCATATTTTAATATTTTAGTTGCTTTCCAATCATGAGCATTGAAGAGAGAAAATCCCGCAGCCAGAAAATTATTTGCAAATCACACAAATTAAGGGCAATCATTCATATTAAAAAGTGCTCCTGATTTATAAGCCAATAACCACAACACTTTTTTTAAATAAAAAATACTATCCTACAGCTTTTGTGATAGAATTCAATTTTTAAAAATACAAAATTAAAATTGTCACATACAACAATGGCCATTTGTAATTTAATACATAAAGTTCTTAAATATTCCTAGCATGACTGAGATACCATCAGGGAACTGGAATGCAACCAATTGAAGAATGTGATCAGGAATAATAACCACCTCAATCTTGGAAATTTTTTCTGACCATAGACTGAAATTGCTTCTAAACAGTAAGAGAGCGTCTCTTGTTTTAGAGTTATTCTGGGCATTTTTTTAAATGGATGATATTCTTTGTCAGCAACATTTCCATCTGCAGAAATGATTAAAAGACTTGAAATGAATTCAGGACATAAGGATCCTGAACTTTATGGCATCATCTGCCTCATGCACTGACCACTGTTTCTGAAGTGATGCCCGTAAAAGCATATAAGCTATAAAAAATATATGAGTTTCATGCGAGATATTACATAAAGGAGAGGAAGCTATAAAAGTGTAGAAGCTATTTTCTTTCTTAACCCTCTTTGGGTACTCGCAGTCATTTAACAGATGATTTCTGTTTCCTGTCTCCTATCAATTCCTAGAAAAGATGGCTGATAATTCATGTCGTTTCAGATAAAGCAGACAAGGTCTGGCATATTAGAGCTTTTGCTTCACGGATACGGGCTGAAGCTAGACTAGGTAACTATTCTAGCTAGTTTTTTGTCAATTTAGCACAAGTTAAAGTCATTTAAGAAAAAGGAATCTCAGTTGAGAAAAACAAAAAAGCTTTACCTGTGGACAAGCTTGTAGTACGTGCTCTCGATTTTTGACTGACACGGGAGGGCCCAGATCACAATGGACAGTACCACCTATAGGAAGGTAGCCCTGAATGCTGTAAGAAAGGAGGATGAATAATCCTTAGGGAGCAAAGAAGTAAGCAGCACTCCTCTGGAGCTTCCAGTTAAGTCCCTGCCTCCAGGTACCTACCTTGACTTCCTGCCCTGTCTTCCTCTGATGATGAACTAAAAGATGTGGAAGTTTGAGCTACATAAATCTTCTCCTCCCCAGTTACGTTTGGTTCTGGTGTTTGATCACAGCAATAGGAAGTTAACTGAGGACACATAACATCAGAATGTGATGTACCTTTAAAGATATAGTGGTATGCTAGAAAAAGTACAGCCAGAATATGGATGTTGCTCAGTTGATATAGTACTTGCTTAGCATACCCAAAACCATGGGTTTGAGCCCCTTGATCTAGCTTGTTTTTTTTTTATTACTGTGATAAGCACCACAATAAAAACAATATGTGGAAAGAATTTATTTCTTCTTACAGCTTCCAGTCTATCAATGGAGGGATGCAGCCCAGGCAGGAATGTAAAACAAGAACGATTATACAATATATATTTCATTCCCACTATATAGAGAGCAAAACCCAAACTTTTATTTTGGTATGCTACATTCCTAACAAAGAAGTATATTGTCATCCCTCTGTAGTTATTCTTATGTTGACAAATGACAGTAAGGAATATTTTAAAGCAATTCATGGACTCTGAAATGTGGGCGATGGAAGAGCAACAGTTGTTCCCAGTTCAGTTGGTAGTTGAAGCCAAGGAAATGGGTGAACCAGTTCAGAAACATGTCAGAATGAACCAGAGGAGTAACATCTGACTTCGAATAGTGCTTACATTTTCAAAGGAATAATCTGATTCCAGAATGTAGATAAAAATGGGGTAATTCTAACACAAGCAGGCATGACTAGCTAATCATATTTTAGGGACAAAAGAAGATGGCCAGGGGGCAACTGGAAAATAAGATGGGATCATATATTTGCCCTTTGATGGGTCAAGCAGGAAATGAAGTAGAACCACAAAACACTGCTTACTGCTTTGTTCTGCATAACTCCCTCAACTGCTTGCATATTGTTATACAAGGAAGACCACTTGCTCAGGAGTCCAGCGGCCCACACAGGGTTAGACCTTCACAAGTCAATCACTAAGCAAAATGACTTACAGACTTTCTTACAGGCCAGTCTGGTGGAATTATTTTTGCAGGTGAATTCTCTCTTGCCAGATGACTCTCACTTGTGTCAAGTTGACAATATTCAAATGAGCATTTTTGTCATGTGATAAAACCAATGTTGGTGGTGCTGTGTTGGTGCTGTAGCAGCTCTCCATCATGGGAGGCAGGATGATCGGAAGTTCAAGGTCATCTCTGGCTACATTAAAAAATACAGCAGAAACTTTCGATCACATAATTATATAGCAGGAGGTGGAATGGTTCCGTGAGAAAAGGGCTTTCAGCTATGTCATAAAGGATACAGTAGAATGCAGGAAGGAAGATTGTATGTAGACGTATTGGGTTAGGTTGTCCAAGGAAAGCAGCTGGCCCATAAAATTACAGAGGAAGAAAACTTTGTGCTATAATGGAAACTAAAGAATCTGATGGGTCCTACATGTCGCAAGCACTGGTTCTATATGTGCAATGCAATAGTGTCTACTTACTGTGTGCTTTCTTCTATTGCATTCCTATTTGCAGTGGATTTTTCCAAATAACAAATGAAAGAGATTTGCCTTTCAAAATACTGGCTTCTTAGCTACACCTAATTCAGTTATTTGCAACTTCCAAAAGAAATGCCTCTGAAAAATGACGTCGGATAATAGCATCAAAATCTTGCAATAATAATGTTTCCCAAATCTCATAGGAGTGTTCACAAGCTGAAAGGCTGATGAAGCTAAATTGAAACAACTGCTGACCAATCTGTGCTGTGAAACTCATAACTCACTCTCCCTTTCAGTTTATACCAAAGTCCGACACTCAGAGAAACTAAGTCAAATAGCTACCTCAAGACCTAGAAATATCACTCTTGGGCATATACTGAAAGGATGCACGTTCATATCACAAAGACATTTGCTCAACTATATTCATATCAGCATTCTTTGTAAAAGTCAGAACCTGGAAAAAACCTAGACGCTCGTGAGCCAAAGAATGGATAAGGAAAATGTGGGATATTTACACAATGGATTATGACTCAGTGGTTAAAAACTATACAGTGACATATTGAGATCTGCAGGCAAATGGATGGAACTAGAAAAACCCATCCCGAGTGAGGTGACCCAGGCCCAGAAAGACAAATATAGTATGTACTTGCTCGTAAGTGGATAGTAGACATAAAGAAAAGGATAAGTACCTTTAGTGCATAACCCCTGAGAAGCTAGGTAACAAGGAGGGCCTTAAGAGAGATGTGATGTGTACCCCTGGGAAAGGGAAAGAGATCAAATCTCCTGAGTCAATTTGGAGCACTTGACAAGAAGGGGATGGAGGGTTGAAGGGCAGGGGGAGGAAAGCATGAGGGGAAAGGATGGTTGAGTTGGGACAGGAACAGAGAGGGAGAGCAAGGAAAGAAATATCTTGATAGAGGGAGCCATTATGGGTTTGGGAGAAACCAGATGCTAGAGAAATTTCCAGGAATCCACAAGGATGACCCCAGCTAAGACTCCAACCAACAGTGGAGAAGGTGCTTTAAGTGACCTTCCCCAGTAATCAGATTGATGAGTACCTTAGTTGTCATCATAGAACTTTCACCCAGTAACTGATGGAAGCAGATGCAGAGATCCACAGCTAAACACTGGGCTGAGCTCCCAGAGTCCAGTCAAAGAGAGGGAGGGAGGAGGGAGTATAACATCAAAAGGATCAAGCTCATGATGGGGAAACCCATAGTGACAGCTAACCCAAGCAAGTGGGAGCTCACTGACTCTGGGCTGACAGTTGGGAAACCTGCATAGGACTGCACTGGGCCCTCTGAATGTGGGTGACAGTTCTGTGTCCAAGAAGTCTGTGGGGCCACTGGCAATGGGACCAGAGTTTATTCCAAGTTTATGGGCTTTTTGGAGCCCATTCACTATGGAGCAAAGGTTCAGTCTCAGTACAGGGAGGAAAGGGCTTGGTCCTGCCTCACCATGATATGCCAGACTTTGTAAACTCCCCCTGGGAAGCCTTATCCTTTCTGAGAAGTGAATGAGGGGTTGGGCGGTGGACTGGGTTGGGAAAAGGTGAAATCTGAAGAAGGGAATGGAGAAGGAATTGCAGGTATTATGTAAAAATGAAAAAAAAAACTTTAAAATAAAAAATGAAAAGAAACCCATACATTAAAAATGTCAATAAAAATATAAACTTTAGTTACATTGTGGTATCCATATTGAGCCTACTATACCTCAAAAAGTGAAAGATGATCACCTGGAAATACTACACATTTTTCTGCAGTGTACTGTTCAGTCTATGGAATGAAGCTATATATGCCTATAGATCATGGAAAAGTATCTTTAATTCCCACAATATAGAAAACAAGTCCCAAAAAATTATTTCAGAATGCCAGATTCCTCACAAGGAAGTATTATTCTAATCTCTCTATGGTTATTCTTATTATATAAATGGCAACAAATAATATTTAAAAGCAGATCATGGACTATATGATGAGAACATTGGAGGAGCAAGAATTGGTATTAATTCAAGTGATAGGTGAAGCCAAGAAAATGAGCACATTAATTCAGAAGCACATCAGAATCAACTTGACCAGAGGGGTAAGATCTGACTTCAAATATTGCTTAGATTTCAGAGAGAAAAATATTTAATCTCAGAGTGGAGACAAAAATGGGGCATTTATAACACAAGCAAACAAGACTCTTTAGCCATGCTTGAACAATAGAAGATGGTCAAAGGGGTAACTAGGAAATATGATAAGATCATAGATGTGCCATTCAGTGGTTAAGCATACATTGAGTTTGGATCACCATAGTAACTGCTCCCACAGTGCAGGAATAGACCCTGAGAAAATTTTGATGACTATTGGTGTGGAACAATTCTGTATTTTTGTCAATTGTGTTTTAAATAAATGCTGATTGGCCAGTAGTCAGACAGGAAGTATAGGTGGGACAACCAGACAGGAAATAGAGGCAGAGCAATGAGAACAGGAGAATTCTGGAAAGGAGAAAGCTTTTTCCTCTGCAGTCCTTCCCAGACACCAAAGAAGGAAGATGTGACTTGCCCTATGGAGAAAGGTACTAAGCCATAATGGCTATGGGAACTGGGCAGAACAGAAACCCCAACAAGCAGGCCCATCATGTTACAAATGGCACCCACGTGTGGACAACTGCATCCACATAAAGCCTGAGACAGCTTGGGGAGTAATTCTAGAGCAAAATAACGGCAGTATGCATGGTTTCTTTGTAGCAGCAATTTTGGATCTTCTCTGCTTGCTGAAGGCAAATGCTCTCATTAAAAGAGGCTTCCTGATTCAGCTTTAGCTGTAAAACCTTGCAGCTCTTTTAAGAGATCCTGCCACAAAACACTTAAACAGTGTTGATGAAAAGTTGACCTCATGCTTTTTAGTTTTCAGCCATAGCAGGAAAAAAGCTATGCTGTTTTAAAATGCTGGGTTTCTCAGTCATTCTACCAGGGCAAACTCTGACACTTTCAGGCAGGTGGTCTGACTACAAAGCATTTGAGTGTGGTTTGTGAGCACACTGCTGCAGGTTGCTTGCTAGCAGGGACCTTGAAATACCATTGAGTTGTGGCAATAAACCTGGCTACAGCTGGTACCTCCACCATGAGGCTGGACTCTCAGAAAGCTAAGAAATGGGCTCGATCCAGCCATCAAAGTCATGGCTTTAATCCTCTCCATATTGCTTAGTAAAATAAAGACTCATGTGATCAGAAAAAAAGAGATATATGCAGTAAAGAGAGATTCAAAGACAAAGAAAACCTCTAAATGGTTTACAGTGTGTTAAAAATATATTCAGGCTAAAGAATAAAGTCCTTAAAATAAAAAAGAAAGAAAGAGAGTAGTTGGGTGTGGTGGCACACAACTTTAATCCCAGCACTTGGGAGGCAGAGGCAGGTGGATCTCTGTGAGTTCAAAGACAACCTGGTTTACATAGGGAGTTCCAGGACAGCCAAAGATAGACAGAGAACCTGTCTCAGAAAGCCAAAAAAGTAAAAATAAAAAAAAATAGATTAAAGTAAAACCACATAAAGATGAAAAATACACAGAGAACCTGGATACTGTATGTCATTATGCTCTCTTTGAATTGTTTGAAAGCTGAGGAAGGAGCAACAGCTGCTAAAAGATTTATGTTTATAAATACTGCTGAATTAACCCAAGGAAGGCATTTTAAAAATACCTTGACTTCAAAATTGAAGTCAAAAGAGATTTTGCTTTTGTTTCCACAGGAAATTAGAGGCTATGGATTCATTCTGAGTTTAAAAAAAAAATCAAGTATGTTTAAGGAAGACCATCTGAGAAATTTCTGGTAGGAATGGATGACCCAGATGTCAGAGTTCTACATCCAGAACAGGTTAAAGACTGCTGCCTGAGATGATCAAGACTCACAGGGTACTCCAGTCAGGACTTTATCATGATTCAAAATTTTATTGAGGTCCCCATAAAATTATCAGTGCCCCCAGCCAGCAAGAAGTAGCCTGGAATACTACGCCCACATTCCCAAAAGTGGACTATAGATATTTTCCTTTGTTAAAAAGAAAAAGAGGGAGAAGTGGTGTGGGCAATTCTATATTCTGTTACTTATGTTTTAAATAAATGCTGATTGGCCAGTAGCCAGGCAGGAAGTATAGGTGAGACAACCAGACAGGAAGTAGAGGTGGGCAATGAGAACAAGAGAATTCTGGGAAGGAGGAAACACTTTCCTCTGTAGTCCTTCCCAGACACTGAAGAAGGAAGATGTGACTTGCCCCACCAAAAAAGGTACCAAGCCATAATGGCTGTGGGAACTGGGCAGGACAGAAAACCCAACCAGCAGGCCCTCATGTTACAGACTACAATGAAAATGCACAATGGAGCTTAATTATCCATCGCACTGGCTAGGTTTGACCAAGACAGTTGAAATCTGGAATGATGAAACAAGATGCCAGAGAATAAAAAAATGGAAAATTCCCAGAGTGTGGAGCTACTTAGGCATAGTAACTCTTACCCAGAAGGACTTCTCTGGTGACTTCCTCTTTCTACAACCAAGGGAGAAAAGAGAGCACTGAAATGTTCTACCACTGTCTAGAAAGACAAAATCTGAGCAGAAACCATGCCCAACTACATTTCAAACTCGCTTTGTCTTTGCATCAGTGTGTGAATGGTTAAATTTGGATTCAAAGAAAATAAACATTAACACTCACACACATAAAAATGGAAACTGACTGGCAAAAGAGCCACAGAGACAATTGTCTATGAGACTTGCTGTCATTAATCCTACTCTGCCTTGGAGAAATAGCTTAAATATCCTTTTTATTGTCTGCATGGATGGTGGCAGAGATATTAACTGACTTGCCCAAGGTTACACAGTCCAGGTCTTCTGGCTCTCTAACCATAATACATTATTGATTTTGCTAGAACTGATAGACAGTTTAATTGTATAATTGTCTAGTGAGATGTTGGGAGATGGCTAAATATTTCCCAAGAGACTTTTTTATAATGCCAATAAATAAACTCAGTAGAGATACATTAAAACATTATTATTACTAATCATTTTGAAAGAAAAAAATAGTTCTTTTATGAGATTTCCTCGCTATATCAGAAACTAAAGTGAGAGGATTTTTTTTATAAAATTGTATCATTAGCTTTGTACCTCCACAGGCTGTGCTGTTGCCTAAGAGAGTCACAGGATCAAACACTACATGTATTCTCACATCCTAGAATTCATTCATGGCCACAAGCTCATCTTTGTAAAGGAAAACAATATGAAACAAAACACACAGACAACACTCTGTTTGTATGAGCACAGACATCTTCTCATGAATCTCAGACGCCTGCTTTATCACAGGAAAGAGACAGATGTACAGCTGAGTGTCCAGCCTTGCAGGTACTCGATGGGTGCACTATCACTGGATCCCTCCCACATCTCAATTAAAGTTCTTGCTTTAACTTACATCTTCACATGGATTTTTTTCCTTCTGTTATTCTGAGATTAGCTACAATTCTTTCTTTCTGCTTGTCAACTCCTTTTTGGAGCTGTGAAATCAACAAGGACACATTCCTGAATGGCAGACACATTACTGCTTGATTAGGAAATAAATCTCTTATATTTGGCAAAGAAAAGGGAATGGTGATTTAAAAACTCAGAAAATGAAGTGAAAAATCCCTCTATGTTTCTTTTCATTTAGCCTTGTTTTCCTTTAACATCTTATTTTAAATGAGTTCATTTTTTTAGATTACAAATACAGGCTTGCATAATAGAATAGACAGTCTAAGAACACAAGGTTTTAGGGGAGTTATTTCTAACTCCACACCCCTCGCAACTCAGGACAATAGATAGAGACTCAGTGTACCAACAAAGCAAAAGACTCAGCCAGTCCCTTAGAATCAGACCTAGAGGTGCTCTCCCACATTCTGATTCTCTCTGTGTGTGTCTCTGTCTCTGTTTCTCTCTCTCTCTCTCTCTCTCTCTCTCTCTCTCTCTCTCTCTCTCGTTTGCTCAGACACACACATGTGTGTGTATCTGTCTTTCTCTCAAACATACACACAGAGATAGAGACAGAGATACAGAAACAGAAAGACTTTCCATCTTCAAAACTGATAAAGGAACTTCTGTTTACTACACTTTGCTAGTGTGAATCAAACTAACTAACCCACTCAGTACTTGCACTTAGAGAATGACACGCTATTTTTTCTTTCCTATGGAGCTGCTAACCCCTCACTTAGGGCCCTTCCTGGTAACCTAATACAATTCTAATAAATATTCTAAACCCTTGACTATACATACTACCACTGTCATTATTTCTTCACACAAGGGTTGGGCTTTCATCACATGAATTTGAGGAAAGCATAAACATGCAATCCACAACCTGATAGCTCTCATCAGAAACAAGAAAAAAGTCAAGTTCTCTCTGGCATAACTACAATAGTTTGTGTCGAGAAAAAAAAGAAATAAGAAAACAGAGAAGTAGCTGGTGCAGGAGAATTGTCTGTATTCTGTCAATCATGTATTTTAATAAAACGTTGATTGGCCAGGCAGGAAGTATAGGCGGGTCAACCAGACAGGAAGTAGAGGTGGGGCAATGAGAATAGGAGAAGGCTAGGGAGGAGGAAGCTCCCTCCGCCATTCCTGCTCAGATCACCGAAGAAGCAACATGTGAGCTGACAGCTGAAAAAGGTACCAAGCCATATGTCTAACATAGATGAGAGTAATGGGTTAAAATAAACTATAAGAGTTAACAAGAAGCCTGAGCTAATGGGCCAGTCAGTTTATAACCTAATGTAGACTATGTGTGATTTTCTTTGGGACTTTCCTGTTGTGGGGTGCCAGGCAGGACAGAAACCCAAACAAGTAGCCACCCCTCATGTTAAAAGTAGCTCTCTGATATTTACAGTGATCAATCAGATGATCACAGAAAAGATGGGTACATTAGTGACTAATGTATTCTAGAATACAGTACTCCAGAGTATAGCCACTTAAAAAATCAAGGGACTTTTTGATATTTCAGTTTCTTTTGGTGGGAATTTTGAGCAAGTCTCATTTCTGAGTTTTTCCGGGTCTGAACACAGTTTGTGCTTCACTGCTTCTCCATGTGGACCTCCTTCAAAGCTATTTGAGCATCCCAGGCCATGGCTTCTGTCTTCTTCCAAATAAAGCAATGCAAGCCCTTCCATGGGAATATCCCTGTCAAGGCTTATCCTTGAAAGCCATTGACACTACACCTGAGATATTCCATAAGGTGCAGATTCAATTCTGATTCATCTTCAAAGGAGCCTGGACCTTCACATAAATAGCAAAGGTGAGAGTTACTGGAGACAACTCAAAGCTTAAACCCCATGAACACTAAGACCAGTGCTAGCAATTGCATAGGAAATGACAAAGGAAGAACAGCACTTATCTAAGACCAAACACTAAGTAGAATGTGCCTGGTATCTCTCTATATGACAAAACTCTGTGCCATTACTACTTATACTGAATCCTTTTGCTGTTTTTAACTATTCAAATATTTTTTTTCACAACAGACTATTACCACATAATATCTAATGCTTTCATCTTCAATATTAGAAATATTCCAAAATATATAGAAGTTTAGTAAATTTTGACATTAATGATTTCAATACAGAACAGAAAACACTGAACAAAAATCATGCTGATTTAAATCCTTGTGAAGCTTATCACATCACAGGATTTGACAAAAAGTCAAATAAAACCAGAAATAAATAGGTAACCTATGATAAGGTCTTTGAGCACTACTGTAGTAGAGGACACAATAATAACAGGGAAGAAACTACTTATGGAAAAGGGTTCAGTGCAGAGGTGAAGTCTGAGCTAGTGAAATGAGATAGAGGACAGTTAGGTCAGAAAAAAAACACCCCAGGTAGAAGAATCACCCTAAAGATCCCAGTATTGAGAAAAATCTCTGTGATCAATAGAAAGTTCATGGTGAAGCTTAGTTAAGAAAGCAGAGGGAAGCAGAGGTCACATCAGAAAAATTCAATTAGAGAAAATATTTGAATTATTTTTAAAATCCAAGAGCTTTTTTTGGAGATGCCATGGAGCCGCTGAAGAAATAACATGCCAGAGCATCACCAGTAAGTGGCAATATAGATTATTAGTAATAGATTAACTTAATTGTTAATATGTAATATGTAATAATATGTAATATGTAATATGCCTGAGCCATTGGCCAAACAATTGCAATTGGAAAAAAAATATTTTTTTGAATGCTCGTGAATATTAACTAAAAGCATACTTTGCCCTACTAGTATTCATATTTTCAAAGGAACTTGTTCTTCATTAACTTCTCCCTCTGGGCACTTCCTACCATGATCTTATATATTTCCTTCCTACCAATAATCCCACAGATATTCCCCCTCAGTCCAGTAAACTCCTATCTCTACCTACTGGTGATGATTATTCTGTGATCACATTGCACAGTCTGACATTACTTCTGGAATGATTTCAAAATGAAGACAGAATGAACTGCTCTTTATTTTTAGTAATTAAAAATGAGTTAGACCTGGTAGCACAGTGTTTCCTGGTCACTTGTAGAGAACCATGTATATGAACCCACACATGGTTCATAGGTCCCCAAAGTGACATCTTCTCCATTTCTTCTAACCCAAACTTTATCTGATTCTGGAGTTGCCCCCCCAACATAATTTGTTTATAAGTTTCTTGTGCTAAAACAGAAGTCTGAATTATTATTAAATGATGATATGATAAATATTCTCAGACTTGTGAACATTTGGTTTCTTCTGGAGCTGCTCAATTATACCTCACTAGCCAGATACAGCACATTAGTAAATGAAGAGTTACAATTCCATAAACTTTCATTTATGGACATTGACATTTATATTTCAAATAATTTCCTTTTTCTATCATAAATTTGTAACATGAGGGCTGGGCTTGCTGGGGTTTCTGTCCCACCTGGTCCCCCAAGCCATTAGTCACAGAGAAAAATCACACAGAGATCTCCACAAGTAATAAAACTGGTTGGCCCATTAACTCGGGCTACTTATTAGCTCTTGTAGCTTATACTAACCCATTATTCTTATCTATGTTAGCCACATGGCTCGGTACCTTTCTCAGCAGGGCAGCTCACATCTTGCTTCTTCGGTGATCTAGGCAGAACTGGAGGAATGGGCTTTCTCCTTCCTAGAATTCTCCTGTTCTCATCGCCCCGCCTCTACTTCCTGTCTGGTTGACCTACCTGTACTTTCTGCCTGACCAATCAGCATTTATTTAAAACATTATTGCCAGAATACAGACAATTCTCCCACACCATAAAAACTTCATTTGATTTGTTTCAAATATTAAAAATGTAAACAAAATCATTTTTAGCTCATATAGTACAAAAAAGGCAACTCTTCTCTAGCCTTCATTTGCTGACACAGAGGAAGACAACTGATATAGAGAATAAAAAAAAAACAACTATGGTCCTTTATTCAGAATAAACTAGCAATCATGTCAGAGACCTAGAAATAGGAACAAATGGTGGAAGTACCATAAGGGCAACATTGGCAAGGAGCAAGGAGCATTAGAAAAAATATCTGTCCAAATGAATGTCACCTTACAGTTATTACATTGTATATCATACTGGAATAATATGAAATCTGGTTAGTATTAATAAAAATATCTCAACGACCCTTGCTAAGGACTCAGTAAATGCAAATGAACAGGTGGGACACTAGTTATAAGTAGGTGCTTATTTGTGATAGCTGATAGTATCCTTTTAGGCCCCCTTCATTCAGATATAAATTTTTCAAATGATTTTTTATGTTTTAATAACTGGACTCATTGATGGCTAAAGTTTTGCTCTCAGAAAACCTTTATTACTGTCTCAGAACAACCACCACAGGAAGTCAAAACAAATCAAAATGCAGAGTTGTAGAATCTAGTTCTATTGGGCATACTTACCAAACACTCCTGCACCTAAAACTCTGGAGATATTGAAGGAGAGAAGTAGAGATTGTGAGAGTTGGAGGATGAAGGAGTTTGCTGTGAGATATTCTCTTCTGGTAATATCAAAAGCAACACCCATATAGTTTCAATGATATGAGTGCTGAAACTTCCAAACGTATGCTGAACAAGAATGATCCCAATAAACATGCCTAACTAGACAGGAAATGCCCAAGAGGACTCAATACTCACAATAAACTATAGGTAACTGAGAATAACTGGGCAAAGGAGAAGTGTTCTTCCCAAGGAAAAGTACATCAATTAGTTTTCCAGAGGCAAATGCTCAGCTCCAAAAACTTGCATACAAGTAGCATTATCTAGACTGAGCAGGTTATATTTAAGAACGTGTCTGTATATATAAGTACAAATATGCATGCCACAACAATTAGTAAACTACAAGACCATAAATTTTAAGGTGAGCAGGGAGAGATATTTGAGAGAGTTTAGAGTGAGGAAAGGGAATGGAGGAATGACATAGTTATTTTATAATCACATTTTTTTTTTACAAAAAAAAGTATCTCCTTTGTTTACATGTAAGTTGCCTGAGTTCCCTTTACATTCCTCACCAAGCTGTGTGTTTTTGACATCTTCCCTCTCCCTGTATTCCTGGCTAAGAGTTGTGAGGAGGGTTTTCATGACAGCATACAGGATATGCTTACTGGGAATTTCCTCCACCAAATAACCAAGCCCATTACTCTTTAATTGAGCCTAACTCCCATTTTCAGGATAGCAGCAGCATGTAGCCAGATGATTTGCAGATGTAAACTAGATGGCCCCTAGCCCATTTCCTGATTGAGTTTCATTCCACATCTGAAACCTCATGACTGCGGTCTTTATTGTCTACATTTCTATCAGCATGCTTAAGTTTTGAACTCTCAGCAGAATGTCTTATTAAACTCTGCTTACAGGATTCTATAACTTCTATGTCATAGGCTGCAAATCTTTGCACTTTTCTCCCACAACCCAATTCTAAACAATCCAGTTCTGTGGATAACATAGCCATCAACAGTCCCACTTCTGCCACCAGCCATCTATGTTAGTCTCGTTATTCATTTCTGTGATAAAATACCTGATAAGCAAGAACCTACAAGAGAAAGGATTTATTTTGACTAATGCTGCAAATTCATCACAGTAGAAAACACAATTGTGGGGAAATCTCAAAGATATATGGTGACCAGAGTATTAAGCTTTTTGTTCCTATCTCCAGAGTGTGGGAAGCAAATAGATGACAGCAGGGACCCAAGAATTATATACACCCAAGGATCTGCCCATAGTGGACTACTTCCTTTAGGTAGGCCCCACCTCCTACAGATTCCACAGTCTCTCTAACAGTATCACCAGCTGGGGACCAAGTGTTCAAATACATGAGCCCTTGGGGGCCATGTTACATCTAACCATAACAGGAGTCAAGGAACCACGAGCCAAATCCTGAAAGAATGGGCCTAAAATAACTAACTCTTTCTCCTGTAAGTTGTTGATCTTCTCACATATTTTGCCAATAATGGAAAACAGAGTCTTAACGGACTAGAAACATGAGCATAATTATAGTATCTATGTAATGGGATTGTTACAAGAGTAGAGTGGATTATATATGGAGAATACTTAACACAGTATGTGCCAAGTAATTAGGAGTCTTTAATGTCTTTATTATTAGCTATTAAATTATAATAGAAAGCACATAGAAATTAAAGATGAATATATCTGTCTTCAATAATCAGCACATTTAATATCGCCACTTGTTTTTTCTATATACTAATCCCAGTTCTCCCTTCCTCCCCTCTTCTCACTACCCCCACCTTTGCTTCACCCTGCCACCGATCCTCAGAGAGGGTAAGACCTTGGGTAGCCAAGGAATTCTGTCTCATCATCATGTTGAGGCAGGATCAAGACCCTCACCCTCGTATCTAAACTGAGCAAGGTTTTTCTTCCTAGGAAATGGGTTCCAAAAAGCCAGATAATTCTTTATCCCACTACCCGTATCCCACAAACTTCCAAAACCACCCACTGTCACTTCCTTTCGTGGGGCCTGGAGAAGTCCTATGCAGATTTCCTGGTTGTCTGTCCAGAGTCAATGAGCTCCCATCAGTTTGGGCCAGCTATTTCTGTGAATTTCCCCTTCATGGTATTGACCACTTTGCTCATATTATTGCTCCTCCCTGTCTTTGACAGGACTCTGGGAGTTGTATATGCAGTGATTAGTTCCACAACTAACCACTCTGCATCTGCATCTCTGCATCTGCTTCCATCAGTTACTGGATGAAGGTTTCGAGAGATCATGTATAGTTCACCTTCCTAGGCGGATCCATGTTTCTCTTAGGGTCCTCTTTGTTACCTAGCTTCACTGGGGTTGTAGACTATAGGCTGATCACCCTTTGTTTTATGCCTAATATCCACCTGTAAGTGAGTACATACAATATTTGTCTTTCTGGGTCTGAGTTACCTCACTCAGGATGGTTTTCCACTTCCATCCATTTGTCTGCAAATTTAAAGATGGTCTTTTTTTTTCTTTTTACCACTGAGTAGTATTCCCTTGCATGAATGTACCACATTTTCTTTATCCATTCCATGGTTGAGGAGCATCTAGGTTGTTTCCAGATTCTGGCTATTATGAATATATGAGCACAGTTGAGTAAATGTTCTTGTGGTATAAGTGTGTCTCCTTTGGGTAAATACCTAAAAGTGGTATTGTTAGGTCTTGAGATAGATTGATTCCCAATTTTCTGAGAAATCACCATACTGATTTCCAAAGCAACTGTATAAGTTTACATTCTCACCAGCAATGGAGGAGTGTTCTCTTTCTCCATATTCTCCCCAGCATAAGCTGTTGTCAGTGTTTTTGATCCTAGCCATCTGACAGGTGTACGATGGTATCTTAAAGTTGCTTTTATTTGAATTTCCCTGATGGCTAATGATATTGAGCAATTCTTTAAATGTATGTCAGCCATTTGAGTTTCTTCTCTTGAGATTTTTCTGTTTAGATCAGTATCCCAGTTTTTAATTGTATTATTTGGTATTTTGGTGTCTAGTTTCTGGTGTTCTTTGTATATTTTGGAAATCAACCATCTATTAGATGTGGGGTTGGTGAAGATCTTTTTCCATTTTATAGGCTGATGGTTTTTTTTGTCTTGTTGAACATATCCTTTGCATTATAGAAGCTTCTCAGTGTTAGGAAGTTCCATTTATTAATTTTTGCACTCAGTGTCAATGCTACTGATGTTGGTGTTTTATTTAGGAAGTGATCCCCTATGCTGATATGTTCAAGGTTATTTCCCACTTTCTTTTCTATGAGGTTCAGTGTGATTGGATTTATGTTGAGATTTTTGTTTCATTTGGACTTAAGGTTTGTATATGGTGACAGATATGGATCTATTTGCATTCTTTTACTTATCAGCCTACTGTTATACCAGCACCATTTGTTGAAGTTGCTTTCATTTCTCCATTTTATATTTTTACCTTCTTTGTCAAAAATTAAGTGTTCATAAGTATGAAAATTAATATCAGAGTCATCGATTCAATTCTATTGATCCACATGTCCACTTTATGACAATACCAGGCTGTTTTCATTACTGTAAGTCAGAGATGGTGATGCCTTCAAATGTTCTTTGTATAGAATTGCTTTAACTCTTTTGGGGTTTGTTTTTTTTTTTTTTTTTTTTGGTTTCCATATGAAGTTGAGTATTGTTATTTTGGTGTCTATGAAGAATGGTGGAATTTTGATGGGGATTGCATTAAATCTGTAGATTACATTTGGTAAGCTTGCCAAGGGTAGGTGTTAATCCTACCTTTCCAAGAGTTTGGGAGATCTTTCCATTTTCTGATATTCAGTTTCTTTCATCAAAGACCTAAAGTTATTGTCATACAGGTCTTTCACTTGTTTGATTAGAGTCACCCTAGGTATTTTATGTTGTTTGTGGCTATTTTGAAAGATGATATTTCTCTAAATTCTTTCCCAGAACATTTTCATTTGTTTATAGGAGGGTGTCTGTTACAAGGAGAGAGGGAGCCTCTTGTTCTTCCCTGCCACCCAACTAGCTTACACCTGAAATTATCACACAGAAACTGTATTAATTAAATCACCAATTGATCCATTAGCTCTAGCTACTTATTGAGTAACTCTTACATATTAATTTCACCCATATCTATTAATCTATATATCACCATGTGGCAGTGGCTTACTGGCAAAGATTCAGCATGTCTGTCCCTAGTGGCTTCATGGCATCTCTCTGACTCTACCCTTCCTTATCCCAGAATTCCGTTTAGTCTTTTCCACCTACTTAATTTCTACCCTATCAGACCAAAGCAACTTTCTTTATTCATTAACCCATAAAAGCAACACATAGACAGAAGGACCTCCTACACCATTTCTGTTTAAACAAAAAGGCTTTAACTTTAATATAGCAAAACTACATTTAACAAAACAGGTATCAAGCAAGAACTACAGTTATAATATTTATATCTAATTTATCTTTTATCATAACTAAGGAAAACTATGACTATAACTATCTATCTATTCTTCAATTCCATCAAAGACTCCAGAAGGATATATTACCTAAGTAAACAGGAAGTACATTGTAAGCAACTTCAAAAACTCTAGAATTGACAGAGATGTCTCGCTGCCTGAACAGCCACCCAAAGTTCCTCTGTAAAATTGGGGCATCTATCTTCAGCCGACAGGCCCATAGTATGCAGCAGACTTTTCCATGAAGCAGGAAATGCCTATATTGACAGGTTCTCAGGTGTATTCCTAGCTAGCTTTTACATCTTAAATTAATCCACTTCCATTATTTTATATTTTACCATGAGGCTCATAATTTGTTACCTCTTGCTTCTTGGGTGTCTTGACTCTGTCTACTCTCTTTTCATATCTCTGTTTGAATTTCCCACCTGACTTTACTCTACGAAGTCATTGGCCGAAATTGCTTTATTCATCAACCAATAAAAGCAGCACATACAGAAGGACATACCACATCAGAATTCTTCACTGAAACCATCTGGTCTCTGGTCCTGTTTTTCTTAGGTTAGTTGTTTGTTTGTTTTTGTTGTTGTTGCTTTTTATTAGGTGTCTGTCTTTTCTATTTCCTTAGGGGCAATAGGTCTATGCAATTTATTTATCTGGTCTTGATTTAATTTTGGTATATGATACTTATCAATGAAATTGTCCATTTCCTTTAAATTTTTCACACCTATAGTAAAGTCTGATGATTCTCTGGATTTTCTCAGTGTCTATTGTTATGTCCCCCTTTTCATTTCTGATTTTATTCATTTGGATATTCTCTCTATGCCTTTTAATTAGTTTGGATACAGTTTTGTCTATCTTGATGATTTTTTTTTATCCTGAAGAACCAACTCTTTGTCTCATTGATTCTTTGGACTGCTTTCTTTGTTTCTATTTTATTGATTTCAGCCCTCAATTTGATTATTTCCAGCCATCTACTTCTCCTAGGTAAGTTTGCTTCCTTTTGTTCTTGGGCTTTCAGTTGCGTTGTTAGTTTGGAATTTCTCCAACTTCTTTTTGTAGGCACTTAGTGCTATAAATTTCCTCTTAGTACTATTTTCGTTGTGTCTCATAAATTTGGATATGCTGTGCTATCATTTTCATTGAATTTTAGGAAGCTTCAATTTCTTTATTTCTTTCTTGACCCATTGGTGATTCAGGTGAGCATTGTTCAATTTCCATGAGTTTGTGGGTTTTCTACAATTAGTATTGAATTCTTACTTTAAGCCATGATGATTTGATAAGATACAGGGGGTTATACCAACATTTTTGTATATACTGAGATTTGTTTTGTTACTAAGTAAGTGTTCAATTTTAGAGATGGTCCCATGAGGTACTAAGAAGAAGGTGTATTCTTTTGGATTTTGGTGAAATGTCCTATAGATATCTGTGAAGTCTATTTGAGTCATGGCATTTGTTACTTCCTTTATTTCTCTGTTAAGATTTATTTGGTAGACCTGTCCATTCATGAGAGTAGGGTGTTGAAGTCTCCCACTATTAGTGTCTGGGACTTGATGTGTGATTTAAACTTTTGTAATGTTTCTTTATACAAATGTGGGTGCCCTCGTATTTAGGGCATAGATGTTCAGAATTGAGATTTTATATTGTTGGATTGTTACTGTGACAAATGTGAAATGTCCTTCTTTATCTCTTTTGTTTACTTTTAGTTTAAAAACTATTTTGTTAGATATTAAGATAGCTATACCAACTTGTTTTTTTGGTTCATTTGACTGGAAAATTTTTTTCCACCTTTTTACTCTAAGGTAATATCTGTCTTTGCAGTTGAGGTGTATTTCTTGTATACAGCAGATGGATGGATTCTGTTTTTTTATCTATTGTGTTAGCCTATGCCTTTTTATAAGTGAATTGAGTCCATTGGTATTAAGCCATATTAATGATTGGCAATTGCAAGTTACTGTTATTTTTGTTTTTGTTGGTGGTGGTGGTATTATGTGTATTGTATGTGTGTTTCCCTTCTTTGAGATTTGTTGCTGTGGGATTATCTGTGTTGGGATTGTAGAGCCACACTAGTTTCTGAAGGTACTGTATTGCTATTGATGTTGTTGAGTATATTCTCACACTGTTATTTACTCATTTCTTCCTCCAATTGGTACAGGTACTGTGCTTCAGGGGTTCTCTCTTTCTCCAATTGGTGTAGTTGGCAAGGATGGCTCTATTGGTCACTCTTCTAAGTGCAGACAGGGCATAGCCTCCAGGAATCACTCACTCTTCTACCGGCAGGGGGCCTAAGGCTCAAATGGTCACTCCTACAGATACAGGCACTTCTGAGGCTCCATAGGTTATTGATGCAGCAACTAATAAAACTCAGAGACAGAAATTGGGGTTCAACCTGAAGATCTAAAAAGAAAAAAAGCCAGCCACTGCCTCTTACCTCTACCTCAGAATGAAATAGCAAGCCTGCCTCCAGGAATCTAAGGATGAGACTGTATCCAAAACCGTCTCCTCTTGTTTTATAATCTTCTCTAGGACTGGGATTAGCATCAAGCACCACCCTGTTTCTATAGCAACTATTGTGGCTACTGGAATTAAAGACGTGTTACCATTACTTGGTCTGTAAGGCTGACCAGTAAGGCTATTTTACTCTCAGATCTTCAGACAAGCTTTATTTATTAAAATACAATTAAATGCCACTAAATATCACATACAGAGAATGGCTCTGAGGTCTGGTTTGCATACAGGCACTCTTTCCTAGAGGAACTTCTCACTATTGTTTCTGGAAGTCACTGTTGCCATTCATGCTTCTGCTCCTCCCCTGTGGGGCCACATGATCTTTTTAATTGTTACTATGAAAAGCTATTGATTACTCTAAAGTTAAAAAGTTTTTAAAGATTGAGAGTAAAGTTACTCTCAATCAAATAAAAGGATAAAGTAGTAGTGTATGCTTCAGAGGAATTACTAACACATTGAATTTAATTCTTCACTGCTCATTTGCTGAGCATTAACTCTGCTAGTTATCGTGATGAATTCTGGAGACACTAAAATGAAATAAGTCATATCCAGAGATCAAACAGGAAGGATTAAATTAACAGAGGCATGTACACTAGCTAGTATACAGTGCCTGTCCCAAAGAAAGCCTGCATGGAGGGCTGACAGCCTGTCCCTGATTCTCTTCCCCTGTGTATCAATAGATCAGGCAGGTGACATTAAACTCACTTTTAGTGACTGAAGGACATTTTTGAGGGCAGTGAAGAACACTGATTAGGATGCAGTCATCCAAGGTCAGGCTGTACCATCTCATTTACTGATGGTATAGCTTTGCTAGTGACAATGCTCAGTCGCTAAACTAGTGACAGAGGTTCAGATGTATACAATTTATTGAGGAACTGATCCCCAAAGGCATGTGAGGGATCAGGGAAAAGAGATAGAGGATTGAAAAAGAATAATGGAAGACTGTGTTAGTTTGCTTTTCTTTTGTTGGCATAAACGCTGGCTGAAAGAATTTGAGGGAAGAAAAATTTATTTGGCTTGACTTTTACAGTCCATCATCAAAGAAAGTAAAGGTAACAGCTCAAGAAGGAACCTAGAAGAAGTAACTGAAGCAGACACCAAAGAATGTTGCTTAATGGTTTGTCTCCTATAACTTGCTCAACTACTTTTCTTAAATAGCCCAGGCTCACCTGCAAAGGGATGACATTACCCATAGTGGACTAGGCCTTCCTACATCTTCTGTCAATTAAGAAAATACCCTACAGGCACAGACACAGGCCAATCTAATAGATGTATGTGTGGATGTATTCTGTCTGCAAATTATGTTAGTTTAAATTAAGAAGAGAAAAACTACCAAAACAAAGTTATATTAACAATAAGTCTCCTACTGTGGAAAGTCATGGCCTGTTCTCATCTGGGTCCATCTGACATTGCGAAACTTTTCTCAGAACTGTATCAAGGTGATTAAATAATATTTACTTATGAAAAATGTTTAGTGCTAACTATGGTGTCATTAATATAAGCCCTAGTACCATTAATACTATTCTCCATGACTGGACCTCCTTTCAGCAAAAGACATTGAGGAACAGACAGACCCAGTAAATGGTAAGATTTAAGTCTGTAGATGGAGCCCTGATAGAGTCCTCATGGTGAGACAAGCTCTTCAAATCTATTTTTGCATCCTATAAACTTTAGTGAAAGATTACCTACTTGTATTATCTATTTTCCCTCTGCTCCTGCATCTTGTAATGCCTAGTAAAACCTATTATCATTTGCTACTCATAAAAGAGAACTAGTACCTGGATTTACTGCTTTATTTTTAAACTCTCCTGAGGTCTGACCTGTCACACCAACACAGCCTTGCCAATGGGGTGCATTTTAAGGGCTTTGGGCATCTAGAACTTGGAAATAAAATGTCCTTTCACCTTCTTTCCTTCCTTCCTTCCTTCCTTCTTTCCTTCCTTCCTTTCTTCCTTCTTCCCCTCCTCCTCCTTCTTCCTCTCTCTCTCTCTCTCTCTCTTTCTCTTTCTCTCTCTCTGTCTTTCCTTCTGACACTTGGTATACCAATCTGGGTGGCTAAAATACAAACGTGGCACACTCTCATAAATCAGGTTCACTGGAAAAACCCACATAGCACAACCCGGGTCTCCTCCTATTGTCCACTTGGAGCACTGATGACCTAGCAATCCTCGATCCTAGCATCAGGGCTGTCACAGGAGAGATCTGCATGTTCTGGTACCACACATGGTGATTTCCATTCCTTCTGACCTTTGCTTTCACTCCCAGAGTACTCCATGAGTGGCTGTTAGATGGTGAGAATGACTACCTGCATGAAGCACTAAAAATGTTTATCTGATAAAACTTTGACAATAATTCACCATTGTAGTAACAATTGGTGCTTCATTAATTCTAATATTCTAAGGATTATCTTAGAATCCCAAATATAATTAGATATATATGTCTATAAAAAGGCAAGAACTTAAACCTGAATATACAAGCTAAGTATCTATTTACTATAACAATAGTGTTGACCTTGGCATGGGACACACTTTGTATTAGCCTCTGCACTAACGGATTCATCTACACTATTTGATGCAGCCTTACAGATCTGCATCAAATAATGCCATACTTATTATGGCATTAGTATTTGAACCTTTGTTTTACTTTTGAAACGTATTCATGAAAAGCTGAAGCATCAATCTTAAAGGCAATCATCATTTAGAATGAATGAAAGCAAAGAAATCCCCATCATGTTTCGCATTAAACTCCCAGACACTTGGAAATGTAGGCAACTTTTAACAGGACACAATGAATGACAAAGGTGCAGGGAGTCGTCTGAAGAAATGTTAAGTAACATGCAACATTTTAATTCCACTCTGTCTGGCTTCTCCACAGCTCACTCTTAAGGGATTCCAATCATTAATCACCCAGAGACTTCGTGTCTGTGCTTAGGCTGCCTTTTCTGGGAAAGTGATATATCTTCAATGCTAAGGCTGCTCTAATGATCCCCATGTGAGACCAGGATACAGATTTTACCATCACCCACACAGACAGCATTTCTAGGTCTCCTGAACAATAGTAACTTTCTCTCCATGCTGATGGCTTTACATACGTATGCATGCAAACATGATAAACACTTTATTCAGAGAAAGTTTCTGCAAGATCACTTTATAGACTCTCTTTTTGTTAAATAAATTAGTAAATTTAGTAAATAATGACTAAGGAGATAGAAAGCCAGCTTCCAACTCCGTAGAATAAATTCCCTGACATGCAGAAATAGCTTATGCTTTCCCAGAGAAAAACAGTAATTTTAGGTCCCATGGGGAGATCACCTTCACTAAGATCATGCGACCATCAACCATTTATATTCTTCAATCTGTCCTCCAATGCTTTTCTCCCTTTCTTAGATTGAGACCAGAAGAAGTGGAATGGCAAGCAAAGGCAGCAATCCGTCCAGGGTGGAAATTTCTTAACTTCCAAAAACAAAGTGAAAAGCTGAAATTTCATTTGGAAAATGCAAAGGAGTGTCCCGGAGACAAATAAGACCCTGTCATAAACAATTTCCCCATAGTGACCATGAAAAGAACTCCTTCCTTACTTGACTGGATTTTAGTCTGTCTCCTTTCAGCTGTCTTCTCCACTGTATCTGGTTATAGATGTGCTGTGACCGGTTTTCATGCCTAGTATGCTAAGGCAGCGCATGGAGAAAGCTCTCGCCTTCCATAGACAATTAACCTTTTTCCTTACCATTGATCTCTAGCCAAGAAGCCTCTCACCTCTACACTTAACACCCAACAACAGTTCCTTAGTTAATTGCATTCCACTTCCTAACTGTGCCCAATGGCTATAAACTTCTGGTTTTTTTTTTTTAAATTTTGTGTTTGTTTGTTTTTTTTTATTCCTGGTAGTATCCAGAATCAAGCTCAAGCCCTCTCCTTAATTACACAGTCTTGGCCACCATTGTAATTTTTGAACGGATTCATACTAACTGTTGCTAGATTCAGTGCAAAGTTTTTTTTTCCAGTCTTAGCAATAGGGTTCAAAATATTTACGTGTTTTTACTTCTAAAGAATCTGGTTATATTATGAAGTTGTCTTTAAATGATCTCTCTGCATTTCTTCCTAAAACATCTTCCATTCTTTCTCTCTTCTCTCACCCTATTTGCTTTTGTCCCTCTTTTGTAGCTTCCCCTGTAGACAAAGCCATTTTCTTTCTGTCTGGTAAATGACATTTTCCTTCATACCTGATACCTTTCTTTGACTCATTTTCTAAGTAGTTTTCTTTTTTTCAAACCAGAATCTTTCAAAGCCTTTCTGCATATCATACAGGGACATTAATGTTTTTAATCCCTGCCTTATTGCCATTTTATGTGTGATCGATAAAAGGAATATTGCATGTGAATGCATCATGCAAATTACTAGAGCAGTAAAATTAATAATTTCTCAAGCTTTTCAGTTATCAATTTTAAGTACCTGTCATACTGTATTCAGTTGATAACTGAATGTTGATTTGTCCTTTTCCTGACCCTTCACCCAAGCTCTGAGAGGGTCAAGTATCTTCTTAAATGATGTGCTTAATGCCTGTCACAATGTAGATGTTCATAACATATTTCTCAATATTGTCTTTGCTTTATTGAACATAGAGCAAGCTATGGATACTCTTTCTGGTTCTTTTTTGAGTATTTTCTTGGAAATTCCTTAATAGTACAGACCCCAACTAAGATCACTGGACCCTCCATATCTGACCAGCATCTGTATTCCATCACATTCTTTCACCAATGCCAAACATCATGTCTTCAGCAAAGATTTGCCTAGGTTAATTTACTTGAATCCTCCTTCTCTTGATGTTACCTCAGGGTAAATGTCCACCCATCACCCATATCCTGATTCTTTACTATGAAGTTTCCACTTTGCCATGATGGATTAAAACTCTCTTCCTCAGTGAAATACCCAGTTGAAGTGATTGTTCTACCTACCACAAAAGGTTTGTAAACCTCCCTAAATACTTTGTCTTTAAAAATGGAAATTTAGTCAGAGTATCAGTACTTTGGAAAGAAAAAGGACCATAGATGAGCCAGGGTTTGGACCCCAATCTCCTTTTCTAAGACAACAAAATGAATTAAGTTTCTCAAGCTCATTTTCACGCTTGCAAACCAAAAAGAGGTATGTCAGTTACCTCCAAAATCAATGTGCGATTATTGATTAAGACACCTTAAGTGCTTAGAATAGTTCCTGGCAACTGAGAAAATCCTCTTAAGTATACTCTATTTATTATGATTACATTTAAGAGGCCATACTTACCTGGATGAAAATGTACAGAAACTCAGAGGCCCAGAGACAGACAAAGATACACTCCGCTTCTATTTTCCATTCTTAGGTATCCACATTCCTGTAAGGGAAGTATAAAAATAATCTGAAACTTCTCAGAAGCCTCAGCCTTCTTGTATTCCCCAGTATTGTTCATAGGCAGCAGCATCACACCGTCCAGAAGACAAGTGTCATAGAGGCAAGTTTTGCATCTGCTTTGTATTCATTTTATCAAAAAGCATTGAGCATATTGATCTAAAGAGTATCTTATCCCAAGATGCCATATATAGTGAAGTCAACCCTTTTTATAATTTATTCTCCTTTCTAGAAGCCTTATATATGAATATGGTTAATCTGTCAAAAATAAAACCAGAAGAATGATTATTATCACTTCTGCCTATTCAATACAGACTGAAATGATACAATCATTAGGATTAGCATCAAATCTCCAGTGCTGTGTTGACTTAAATATATTATACCAGCAATATTAATCTAGAATCAATATTTATATGCATTTCTATGTGCCGTTTCATTTAGTCTTCATAATAACCCAGTTGGGACTGTGATATGGGATTCCCTTCTGTATGCTGTGAATATGTTTTATTACCATTCGTTATTAAAGAAGTTGTTTGGCCAATGGTTTAACAGAGCAAAGCCAGGTAGGAAATCCATACAGTGATACAAAGAAAAAGTAGGTGGAATCAAAGAAATGACATGTAGCTGCTGAAGGAGGAAGATGCCAGCCATCAGCCAGAACCTTACCAGTAGGCCACAGCCTTGTGGCAATTCATAGATTAATAGAAATTGATTAGTTTAAGATATCAGAGTTAGTTAGAAATATTCACAAGCTTTTGGCCAAACAGTGTGGTAATTAATATAGGTTTTGTGTAATTATTCACTTCTGGGTGGCAGGGGAAAGGAATGAGTAGTCTCCACCTACAGGATTGTAGAAAAGAAAACAATCTACGCTAATAACTATATCCATATCCCATGGGGTTTTCAAAATAGAAGCTAATGTCTCTTTAGGTAAAAAATAAATATAGAAAGGGGTGTTTCACTAGGGCACTGAAAACTGCCCTTCTCTCACATTATGATCTCTTCTCCTCAATAAGACTTCAGTAGTAGACTGCATCTCCCTAGTGCAAGAAGCAAGATATGATTTCCATAGCAAGATAAAGAGAAAAAATAGGGTTTAGTCAAAGCTAATATTGAATATCTTAGAATATTCAATAACTTGGTGTTTGAATATCTTATAAATGGTAAAGAGGCTGATGCAAGGTTCTAAACTGTCTAGTAACCACAGAAGTGGAAAAATGATCACAGAACCCATCCAATAGCAATGAATAAGGAAATGGATCAGTTGTGCAGAGAAACCAGAATCTACTGACACTGAAGTTGGGAGAAATTTTGCAAGAGGGAGAATGGTTTAAGAAGTAGGTCACATATAAAAGCCAACCCTCAAATCATTAGCACATTTTCTAGAAACATCTGTCATAATTTCCCAAAAAGACCTACTACCAAAACCAAACTCAGAAAAAAAAAAAAACCCTATAACAAAGCAAAGTAGAAACAAGCATCTTAGCATCTTTCTGGCTTTTAACTTGACCCAGGGACAACATTCAAGGATCCACAGGAATGAGGGAGCAGCTGCTCAGTGGTTGGGTATGTGCAAGAAAATACAGGGAGAAAGGAAATAAAAGATTTCAACTTTCAACTGTATTTATTTTCATCCCATACATTGTATCTATGTTTGTTTTATAAGGTATGCATTTTTATGTGTGTATAAACCAGTTTAAAAAAATAAAAGTCAAACATGGTGGTTTTCTTAGGGTTTCTATTGTTATAATAAAATACCATGTCCAAAAGCAACTTGGGGAGGAAAGGGCTGATTTTTATTTGACAATTCTCCAATCACTGAGGGAAGGCAGGGCAGGAACACAAGAAAGGAACCTGGAGCCAGAAACTGAAGCAGAAGCCATAGAGGAATGTTACTTATTAGATTGCTCCTTATGGTTTACTCTGCCTATTTTCTCATACAATCTGCAACTACCTGCCCAGGGGTGGCACTGACCCCAGGGAGCAAGGCTGTCCCATATCAATCATTTATCAAGACAATACCCCTGTACACTTGCTTACAAGTCAATATTTGAAAGCATTTTCTCAATTCAGAGTCCCTCTTCCAAAAGAGGTTTGTATTAAGTTGACAAAAATAATAAAATAGCATAAATTTACATATGCCTGTAAATTTAGAATTTGCGAGACTATAAATCCGAGATCATTTTTGAATTTCTTTTCTGTGCTCCTTCCTGTTGTAAAATACATTTACAAAGGTATCCTACGGGAGAAAAGTGTGATTCTGAGTCACAGTTCAAGGGTACAGACTTCCAATGTAAGGTTCTTACTAAAGCAAGAGCTAGGAAGAGCTGATCTGCAATCAGAAAGCAGAAAACAATGAAAGCACATTCCTGCTCCACTTCCTTTCTCCTTAAAATAGCCTGGGACCTCAGGAGAGGAGTGGCAGGGCTCACAGTGGGAAGTCCTCCCACCTGAATTAACATAAGAAAATCCTTTTTATGCATACCATCTCCTAGGTAAGTCCTGTCAAACTGACAATTCCAACTAAATATTCAGTTAGCATGGTCTATAGGACTATATAGACCATTTAGGGAAGCTCTGTCTAAAAATAGAAATAATTAAATATATTTATATTGGACAAGATGCTATTAATTTTTGGGGTGGGTATAGAGCTGATTTATTGGGTTATAGAGTGGAAATGGAAGGGAGGGAAAGAAACCATAAGGTAAGACAAACCCCTTTCCTCCCCAAGTTACTTTCGCTCATGATGTTCTGTCATAGCAGGAGAGCAATAGATGGCAAAGTAAGCTGCAATCTTACAATTCATCAACAAGTAAATCAACAGCATTCTGTTTATGTGAATAGTGGAACAGTAATATTCTTCAAAAGGAATAAGATTCTGATCCATATTTCCATGTGGTTGAACCTTGAAGTGAAGGACCCCAACTTCATTGGGGTCACAGTTAAAACTGTGGTTTTAACTTTAACCACAGTTATAACGCTCTGCAAAGGTTTTCAGATAGCAAGCTCCATTAAAGGCCGGGATGCTGAGCAAAGACACCTGAGCAAAGACAGCCTTATCTGGCTGCGAGACAGGATGGATTGGTCATAGGAACAAAGAAAGAGAAGATTGCGAGGCCTGAGTCACGTAGAAAGCGAGGCTCGTCACAAGTCAGGGGCTGTGCAAATCGCCAGCCAAGCTAGGAAGGCAGGAAGAGATAAGAAAAACAGGTAGCACAACCCCCTCCAGGTGGGTCTGGACAACCCCCTCCTTGGTATTTAGGTAAAAGGTCAAGAATGTGCCACTCAGCTTAGCCTTATTTGAACTGACCAATGAAATGAAAGCTTTTCTGCTTCTGTACCCGCGCTTTTGCTCCCCTATAAAAACCCCTCATCCCCAACCTGCAGGCGCGCAAGCTCTTCGAGAGACTTGTCGCCCAGGTACCTGCGTATCCACCAATAAACCTTCTGCTGTTTGCATCCGGCTGCGTGTTTTCGACTGGTCTCTGGGCACGGGGTCCTTCCCGAGGGAAGACGCCCACGAGGGAGCCTTTCAGAAGAAATAATGGAAAGTAAATAAGTCAGGCATATCAAGACCAAGACTTTTATGAAATAACTAAAACAATCAAACTGATACAGTCAAAATAAATAAATCGATGATAGATCAATAAATCAATAAATAAGCCAGGGTAGATACTACCAAGGTCTGAGAGGAGAAAGCATTAGGAAATTGTTTAATGGATTTTGACCCTAGTTTTAGTGGAGATGTGACTTTGGTTCTGGAAACAAAACTGATGTTTGTCCTCCAGTGTGAATGCACTTAATGCTACTGAACTACACAGTTAAGGGTGGTTACCATGATGAATTTATGTGTAGTTTATCACAATTAAGACAATTCTGACTGGGTGAACATATACACGAAGAAACCTATGAAGACTGAGTTTATCTTTTCTCATGGTTGAGCTTCTGAGCTTCTGATAGAACCACAGAAGCTACTTAGGCAATGTGCTCTGGTCAAAGCTTGCAAGCTTTTCTTTCCTGTTTCTTCCCATTTCTTGTTCTGTAACAGTATCTCACTGGGTAGCACACCTGGTCTTGCCCTTTTGATCCTTTTGTTGCAGGCTAGGAAGATTTGGGGATATAAGTATGCAAATGTAAAATCCAACCGTTTTGAAAGCATTGAAATGGACAAATCACCCACATTTGGTGACTTATGTTATAGTATCATCAATGATGAATAGAGTCATAGTCCTGCTTCCTGGTCTGTAAAATGGTGATGTCACCCTTGTCTGCTTCCCTTTCTATAGCAGCTGCTTAGGCGCATACGTCACTCTAAGGTTTTACTATCTTTTGCTCAGACAAGATTTCAGCTTATTCATTTGGAAAGAAAAAATTGCTTCTTCCCTAAGAGCTTTGGAAGGCTGAAATTGAACTGGAGTGAGTTCCTTCAAATGATGGAACCATCATCGTACTGAAACTGGGCTCAGATACTTAATTTGTATATTTTAGATGAAAGAATTCCTCTTGGGGGGGTAAAAAGTAAGCATTATGATAAAGAGATAGCCAGAACCCTTCCTCACATGGTGTGAAATTCTCTATCCTACTGGGAGAAATGTGTAAGAAATGCAATCTCTGCAAATGCTCTGCTCTCCTTGCACATCACGGGAGCTCCTGCAATGCGGCAATGCAGTAAGCTCCCTCTCCTGACAAACGGCAAATTGTGAAACTGCATTTTTTAGCACACATCACTTTGCCATTCTGGTTAGGTCAGTTGACCCTTAGTGCTCCATTTTCTTATCCACACGTGGTATTTACCACTTAGAAAAAAAGCATAATAAACCATCACTAAGTATTAGTTAATATTACCAGTGACCTCCCATTTTTATGTGTAGTGTTTATATTGAATTTTTTTTTTTTTTTGAGGCTGCTGCCTCTGCTGAAATGAAATCCCAAACCCAACAGGAACTTGTAAAACAGCTGAATGCCCTTGATGAGACCCGTTTCCTTCCTTGATTGGAAGCCTCTCCCTTTGCTGGGTTTCTACTGAGTCATTAGCCTAAACTACACCCTACATTCCCGAATTCCTGGCCAGCTGGGCTGCTCTGTGACCACAGAGACATCTGCCGCCTCTAGATTTCCCAGGGCCTCTAATTCTAGTCTCAACCACTTCTATCGGCAGAATGGCATCACAAAGAGGTCATCTACATGCCAAGGTCTGGAAGCCACAGAGTCATGCTGTCTTCCCTTCTAAACCTCACTCCCCTGCTCCCCACTTGCTTCAGGGAGTGACGTCCCTGTGAAAGTTGGGATCTCTTTCCAGATTCTCACCTCTTCCAGGCATTGAACTGAGAACTTATTTCAGTTTCTTAGTTTTGAATTTTTCTTTTGCTTTATTTGATATCATCTAAAGCTAGTTGTTTTAAAGATCTTCTGAACAACCCCTTGTCTTTTTCCATTGAGGCTAGCATCAGGAAATCATTTCAATACGAAGTAAGAATTAAGTTCAATGACTCATTAACTTCTTTGGGGTAGGCATTTTGGATATGCTAGGTATTCAAGATCCGGTCAAGAGTTGAACCACAGTGACTTGTGAAAACTCCCAAACTGTCAGAAATGCTAGAACTAATTAAGAACACAATTTCTTTGTTACCATCAGATGTGGAACAGGCACCAAAGCAAACCTAGTCTGGATTCTGAAACTCCATTATTGTAATAAGATGATTAATTAGCATAATGAAGAGCTGATTGAAAGGGACCCAGCACTCAAGTCCCAGATCCTATTTGAGTGGAGATTATCACCTGTGGAGATTCCCCTCTCCCCCTGTACCCTGAGTTCCAGGTTTATAAACTGGGGATAAAAGTGTTTGTATCCTGAGTAAGTATGGTGCTGCACTCATAATGTTGCCTTTGGAAAGCTAATGCAGGAAGATTTAAAATTCAAGTCTAATGTGGGCTACAATGTGAGTTCCTGTCTGAAAAAGAAATAGCACCTAGACCACAAGACTGTATAAAAGATTAATAGTAATACGAGCAAGGTGAGCAGAGCCATGTCTGGCATGGACGGCTTGGTAAATAATGAACTATGATTCTTTTTTATCTTTCAAGAAGATGGGTTGTGTTTTCCTGCAATAGGTCGGCACTGCCTTTCCTTTTGACTAGGAATTTATGAGCATAGGGTCCTGACATCGGTTAGCTCATGCTGACCAAGAGCTGTGATCAGCCATTAGAGCTGTCGGTGCTTTAAAAATCAAGAAATAAAGTCTTCAAGGTTTACAGCCAAGCGAATCTTTCACACAATGAAGCTCATAGGTGAAAGATGACACAACAGAGTGAGGACAAGCGGGCACCATTAGAGAGCAGGAGTTTATAAGTCACTGCCCACTTGGAGCAAGCCTTTGAACTGCTGAGATGTGACTTCGCCATCTGGGGGATGGGCATGGCAAATTCTGTCTCTTTATAGTTATGGTGGAAAACATGAACTAATTTCTAAAATGTTAGTACTGGCCCAAAGGACTGTCGGGTCTCCACAAGTGAACATTGTGATTCTCTTTACGGGAAAATGATAGCAATATATCTTCAGTCTTCCTAACTCCTTTATGCCCTGCAACGAGACCAAGCAGACGAGAGAGGGAGTCTTATTAAAAAGGCTGTTGGAGCCCTATGTGTGATGTTTAGTTTAGACTGCAGTCCAGAGTCAAGTGCCTGCTTCCACAGTCTTGTTAATGCCACATCCTTTTCCAATTTCTGAAACAAATGGCCATTCTTACAATTACTCCACAAAGGAAAGGTCTTAGTTATTTGTCTTCAAAACACATGATTAACTTTTAAAGCAGCCTTTGTTCTCATTGCACACTCCTGTCTCCTTGGCTAGTTTCTCCCTTGCCTCTCTAATGGAAGGACTCCTTCAATACTCACAAGTGTGTGTGTGTGTGTGCATGTGAGTAAATGTGTGCGGTGTGTAATTGCTTTAGTGTGTGAATTTCTATCAATACCAGAGATCTGTCCATTTTGGTCTTGCAAGAGAAGGGTTTCTAAAAACGGAGTGGGGGAGGAGAAAGCAGAGCAAAAGCCTCAGAATCATCCTAGCTTCACTTGGCATTTGTTTCCATCTTTGATCTTGGATGCAGTGAAGTGTCAGCCAGACCAAAGTCATTTTATATATAGGCCTGCATAAGCAAAGTGGAGGGACTTCATGGTTAATTGATTAAAATGTTCCCAAGAAGGTGCAAGATCAAAGGGCCTCTCACTGGTTTTATGTTTCTTTGGAGTCTCACGGGACACGTGGGTGACACAAGTGACCTTGGGCGTGAGAGCATTCAAAGACTGGTGTTTGTTTGTTTTATTCTTAAACAAGATTTGTGTTTCCCAGGGCTGCCTGGTGACAGGTTGTATTGTGGGCTCCCCATGGCCCCTGTCTGTGCTTAGGGGGAGCATCCAATGGAAGAGCAACCATGGGTAGGCAGGCATGACCGTGTCACGCTGCCACCAGCTCCTCTTTCTGCCAAACCCCAAGGAAACAGACTCCATTATGTTACTGGAAGGCAAAGACCACAGCTTTCTCTCTGCTTTTTTTTTCCTTCTTATTTCCAGTAAGCATCAAGTGAAGGTCACAAAGTGGAGGGGCAGACTTTGGAACTAAGACAAAAGGGAGCCTGGGAAACTCATTGTCTCACGCCAATCTGATAAGGGAGACAAGACTCTGCCAGACAAGCAGTTCTAGCAAAGGTTCCAGGTTATCAAAAAGTAGAGAAGGGAGAAATGATGGTAAGAGAGGATCTGCTGTCCAGAGACGCTTCATAAATTACCTCCGTAGACAGTGAAGAGGAGCAATTGTGTAAGAGTTTTAGGATGTGGCGGCTAGTTGCTAGACCCTGGCTTGAGTAGAGCATAGTCTATATATAGTCTCATGGACTCTGCCTCATGATGGTAAAGATGAGACACCACAGGCAATGAGATCATCTCTATCCTTTCCACTTTCTTCCACTTAGTACATTGCATGTATTCTCTTCTGGGCTCTGGAACACTCTGTTTAGTGTGCTGTCTAGTCTTGACACACAAACTAGAATTAACTGGGAGGAGGAAACCATAAGTGAGAAAAGAATGCCTCTGTAAGATCCAGCTGTAATGTATTTTCTTAATTAGTGATTGATATGGGAAGGCCCAGTCCATGGTGGGTGGTACCATCCCTGGGCTGGTGGTTCTGAGTGCTATAAGAAAGCAGACTGAGCAACCCATGGGAAGCAAACCAGTAAGCGACACCCATCTATAACCTTTGCATCAGCTCCTTCCTCCAGGATCTTGCCCTCTTTGAGTCCCTGTCCTGACATCCTTAAATGATAAGCAGCAATGTGGAAGTGGAAGTAGAATAAATCCTTTCCTTCCCAACTTGCTTTTGGTCATGGTGCTTTGTTACCACAATAGAAATCCTAACTAACTAACGCAAACAGGCTGGACGTAAAGAGATTCAGGTTCTAAATAGCAAATAAGCCTATGATTGGGACTTGAAACTGTAAATAGTAATGAGCTATCATAAGCCTGAATTCCTAGACATACCTTATGGTTTTGTATCAAGTAACTGATGTGGACAAAAAAGAAGACATTTCATAACAGAGGTAAGTTTACTACAACTGATTAATAATGTGGACAAGAAATAAAGTATTCCATAACAGAGGTAAGTTTACTACAGATGATTAACCATGTATCTGTAAGGACGATCAGGAGCTATATCAGAGATAATAGGAAATGTGAGGACTAGTGGGAGAAATAGGTGTAGTGAGTAAGAATAAGGGACAGACCTTCCTATAGAAGAAAATCCTTACATGGACAGGAGTCTTAGGGTGTTTGAGTGACTTTAGCAAATTTGAAAAATGTAGAGCCTCAAATATAACAAACTATATATATATATATATATATATATATATATATATATATATATATATATGGTGATTTTAGGTGTTAGGAAGTGTAAGAGTCAAGACCAATGTGGTATCATGTAGAACAGCACTTTCTGGTTCCTAGATTTCAACTTGATGTGTTCTCCCATGGTAGAATACAGAGTTGTTTCTCACAGCTTCTATTTTGAGAGCCCAGGTCCCTCACTATCATAATCAAACCCCAAAGGCTCTCCTTCATAATTTCATCTCCTTTAACATATCAATTTTGTGAGAATAACTCATTCTGGTCATATTATAAGTGAATCAGGATGAGGCGTGAAGATTAGTGCCCTTAGTGTCTCCTCAAAATGCAAAGCTATGTGACTCAGATGGTAGTCTTACTTAAAGCTAGTGTCCTTACACACTCAAGTGGTTAAGTTCATCTGGGCCTCAACTAGGTACCAGCACAAAAGGATGGAGTCTTTACAAGAAAAGACAGGATACAGGGAAGAAGGCCATGTGAAAATGGCATAGAGATTGGAATTACGGTCTACAACTCAAAGCACCAAAAATTGCTTGGAACCACGGAAACCATTAAATATCAGCTAATATTCTCCCCAAAACAGTGCTCACAAGGTACATGGTCCTCACTCCACACCACCACCAGGTTTTAGCGTCTAGAAATGTGAAAGAACAAAGTTCTCTTGTGTTAAGTCGTTTGGTTTGTGATAACTTGGTACAGTAGCCATAGGAAACAGACTGGCAAAGAACAAGACTCTCTTCACTCAGACACAGGTTGGATCACATCAAAGGTGACAGGTCAACCCACATCCAGATATTTTTTTTATTCATTCCAGCTGGCTGAGATGCTACATTCCTGTAATCTCAGCACTCAGACTTGGAACATGATGATTACTGTTGAGCTGGAATCTCCCCTGGGCTATGCAGTGTTCCAGGCTAGTTTTGGCTGCAGAGTGAATCAGAAAAACAACAAAATTTTAATTCCTTTTTAAATATGGATAGGTAATGAGAAATGTTGCCATAAACAACTTTTGTGAGAATTAAGTGATATAAAATACACAATGTGTTTGTCCAGCATACCATCTGACCCAGAACAAAACATTCAGTTCACTTCTGTTTCAGTTACCACCGTTGCTCATTTTAATTATAGTATGTTAATTTCTCTTAATCATTAGAGTACTGAAATGTGGGTGTGCGCAATATAATATTTCCTACCCAATAACCACTGTTTTTACATTGTACTTATAGCCAAATATCGTATACTGGGTAGTCTAAACAACAGACCTTTAATTCTTAGAGCAGAGCTGAGCAAGACTGAGGCCATGGTTTGTATAGTTACTGGTAACAACTTTGCTTTTGGTTGTACATGACCTCCCTCTCACTGGAGTCTGCCTAGCCTGTCTCTATGTATGCCCAAGAAGGACTGCATAGATGCTGTGTTCTCATATACATAGTAATCCCACCACCAAAAGCTTACCCTCATAACCTCATCATAACTACCCACAGAGGTATATTTGTCCCATCTCATTGAAGGATTGAGTCTTCAGCAGACACATTTTAAAAGGCATAAATATTTTGTACACAACAGTTGCTTCAACTAAATAGAATTTTCTGATGCAAACTTGTACTGAGCGATACATGGAAACCTCAGTAAACTAATGCCTATCTTTTTCTACAAATGTTGAGTTTTCTAGAATGAAGTACACAATAGAAGACTTCCCATTTTCCAACCGTTTCACGTTTACTGTACACAAGAACTAGCAAAGGACAGGTTAGAAATGTTTTTTCTTGGAAAATGCTGGGTTGTTTGATCCTAAGCATATGACTATGGCAGAGAGAGAAAGCCGAGAAAGAGCAGAAAAAATTCAGGTTAAAATACAGTTTGGTAAGCCAGCACAACCCACACCAGCGACTGTCTTGATCTGTTCGAACCTATATCGTATCATGCAGACGATGTCTTGAGAGGAATGTTTTACCACATGGTTTCAAACCTGGATTTTCAAATCTGTTAAGTCTTCCCCTCTTCCCAGCTTGGAGAGACTGGGAGGCAGTTCTGCTGTCAAAGTCTTGCCGGTGAATTCCTCGGGGTTGCTCTTCCAACCTGCAGAGCTATTCATCATTTTAGCAGGCATCCTCAGAGGAGGCCTTTGGTGATTTACATGCTCCAGATAAATTATGATGCCTCTCGTGATGTTATCATCATTTCTGCTCACGGATTTGAACGCTTTATGGGAGAGGACTTTTTTTCACCCTTTCTTAAATGATAAACAACTCCCAGACAGATTATATTGTAGTTATCAAGTAAAAAGATATAGATACGTTTTCTTAAAGATAAACAACCTTCCACCACAGCTCCTCAGCCTGACAACAGGAAAGCCTGGTCCACTGAGAGTGGACTGCTTACTCCACTTAGAACAGATCTTAAACTTTCTTGGTCTTCTATTCTGACTGTCCACACTGCCTATCCTCCTGTATTTTGTCTAGACTGTATACAGTAGGCATAAGCAACACGTAATAGAAGATCCACTTCTCTGTTCCAAAAAATCCATTAATATTGGTGCTCAGATTTAAGCCATTCTGTCCTGATGTGCACATGCTTCACATTCATCCTTGTGCCCAGAGCACTTGATAGAACAATTATCTTCTTCTGAAGCCTATATTTCAAAAATCCTGTGGGTCCTCAGGGCAGTGTGTTCTTTCACGGGTTAGGTACTAGAAAACGTATGATGTTTATTTAACACACACATTTTATATATTTTACTGAAAATAATTTTTCATGCAATATATTATGACCATGGTTTTCTCTTCACGCACTCTTCCCAGACCCTTCCCACCTCTCCACCCACCCCCCAAGCTCTAACCCTAGAAAACAAATGCAAAGAAATAAAAAAAGCAGATATTTTGTAAAAACAAAGAAAAAGCACAGGAAACACATACACACCAAACAAAATCTATAAAAACAGGAAACTGAGAAACAATATACAAGCAAAAAGCTAGTAAGAAAAAACTGACCAAGGAAAGTCACATGAGACCAAAAGTCTACAAACATGTCATTTAGTTCCTTCTGTTTTAGCCATCTACTGCTGAACATGATACTTGCCCTTAAGTCTGGTTAGTATACTCAATGAGACTCCATTGGAAAAAATAATATTTTTTTCCTTTGCAAGCTGATGTCATTTAGAGATAACTTGTTGGTTAGAGATGAGATCCTGTGTCCACTTCCCACTCTTAGGCCTTTAGTCATCAATCCAGACCTGGCAAAAAATGACAAACAAACAAACAAAAGACCCAAAACTATTTTACCCCTTCAGAGATTCCTTCAATGATGTTTTCATTCCTGCCACCTGTAAATGTGCTGTAACACATGTGGTCTGAGGAAGCCCTAACTGGCCACGTGTACCTTCGAAGTTTGCACAGATGTACAAGCCAGAGAAAGCAGGTGCCCCTCTGTAAGGTAGAAATGAATGGGAACGTGATGATTTCCTACATCTCTGGCAAGGAATATCATCCTTCAATGGGTGCTAGGGAGTGTGTGTGGGTGTGGTATGTGTTCATGTGTGTGTGAACACAGGTATTATGTTGGTATGAGTATAAAGTATATGCGTGCAGATCAATGCTGAGCTGTCTTCCTCAGTTGCCTGTTCTCTGAGACTTGTTCCAAAATTATGATCTAGTAACTGTGTTTTGTTTTCAGTCATTGCTTTTGTTGTAATTTGTTAAAAAGCATAAGGAAGCTTATTATAGAAGTTGAGATATTTTAGCATCTTCCTCCTTCAGAGGACCCAGCACAAGATATCATACGTGTTTGAGTGAATGTTATGTTTCCCACATTCCAAAGCAAACCTGTTTTCTCCTTTGCTGTTCCTGACACCCCTGGAGGAACTTTTTTCATTGTTTTTCTGTAAACAACGCCCAGTCTCTCTCTATTTGAAAAGAATTGGAGAGCATTACTTGAGCAGCCTACATAGAGACTTCAGGATCTGCCCCTAGATGATCCTAAATGATTTATCAGTAATTCATGGTGAACTATCAATGTTTACCTCACTTCTCTTCCTCATTTTTCTCCTTGCATCACACCAGGTGCTCAGGCCTCCTCCAGTGCCTAGAATCCATGCCTCTATAACACATCCAGTGCTCTCCCTCCGTGATTTTCTGTGATGAGAATCCCCTTTCTGTATTGACTCAGGTGATGGACATATATGGTAACCTCAGTAGACCTTTTAGATAAAACTGATCGAATCATTCTGAGTCCTTCTTTTAGCATCCGTAGTATGCTATGATGTCATTTATTGCTTTGTACATCTCCTCCTCCTGCATGTACTGCTCTCCAGTTCAGTGCTGGCAACCCATCCAGTAACAATACTCATAACCTGCAGAGTCTCCATTCACTTGCCTATGAGTTAATAAATCGATACTAATTAAGAATTCTTCACATTTTCAGAAAGATGTTTACATTGGTACGACATTGGCTTTCTACCTAGAAGAGAGACTTCTACCACATTCTGCCCTAAGCTACAAAGAGTCAAAGTAAGTAATTTTATTTTCAATAGTATATTGAAAATATATATTTACTAAACAAATCACTAGTATATGTTAGAGTATTTCTGACGGGTTTTGAGATAAAACTACCTTGTGTGGAGTGTTTGGTGGTTGACGCTCAGTGCAGAGTAGATATTTCATTTGATTAATTTTTACAACCTGCTGTCTATTTTAGTGGAAAGACTAAGTAAGGATGAAGGTAGCAACGTAAAGTGTTTCTAAGGATAGTGAATTGAATTTAGTACACTCAGTTTTAAGAAGCCGCTTCTAAGTAGGAACTTATGGTCATAATGGTTTTTCCCTCCTATTTGTTGAAATCTCCTAACGAAAGGCATAGACTGAGAGAGAAGGGAAAGGTCAAGTTTATGTAACTATATCAACTGACTTGCTGCTTATTTTGGTTGCCCTTGTGATTGATTTCCCTGTGTCGTTCAGAATTAGTCAAGAGAGAACTCAGGTGATCAGATCAGCTGAGCCCCATTCTGGTTCACTGGACACGTGTGACACGGTTAAGAAGTTGTTTCTTCACATGTCACTTCTATCGACCATCAACTAGAAGGGGAGTGGGTGGGCTTCCCTCGGGGAGCTGCAATTCTGAAGAAGAGAGCTGAGGTGTAGCCATGGTCAGCGTGTAAAGGGAAGAGCAAGTCTGCGTCTGGCAAATGGTTCACACAGAAAAGCTGGTGTTCAGGATGTCTTGGGTCCACATATTCAAGCCAGAGTTCAACATCTGCATGAAGTTCATCGAGGCAAGCTTCCCAGCGGATCTGAATTATTCCACAAGCATCGCTTCATTTGAAGAGTCATTTTAAAAGACTTTGTGACTAAAGGAGCTAATAAAGTTACAAAACTTAGTAAATAAACGTGTAGGACTGTGGGATTTTGCAAATACAAATACAGGTCACCTGATTAAGTTTGAATTTCATAGAAGCAGCAAGTTTTTAACTTACGAGTTTGTCTCACATACTGCCGGAGAAATACATCGAGGAGGAGGAAGTGCTTATGTGACTCTGATATTTACATTTAGCTTGACATCCTGGTTTTATCTGGCCAATTTCATAGGAACCCCCTGGGACGTACAATATTTAATGGCTCTAAACAACTGCAATTTCATCAGCAGATATGTGAAACCGACTAAATGTCCTTCTAATGATGGTCTTTAAGGATTTGATTAGAGAAGTCATAACTTAAAGGATGAAGAGTAAGAACCAAGGCTCGGATGCCTTTGCTAAAAAGTTAGTGAGTAGCGCCGGGAAAGAGGACGACACTAAGTAATGATTCTGGGAACTGTGCCGGGAAAATTTACAACAGACACACAGTACTTCGTATTCCATTTGATATGTTAGATGGGATTACTGCCATACAAGGAGAAGAAAAATATACCTTGTGGATATTTTGGTAGGGAAGATAATAGAGAGAACTTGTTCAAGGAAATGTGGGAGTAGAAAAGGAAGCTAGGGGTTGGAGTTCATCAGAATAGCAATTACCCAAGTGGGTCAATTCTTCTTCTTTCTTTCTTTCTTTTCTTTTTTTTTAAGGAAATGGATTTTCATAATTAAAGTCCAGGAGGAAACCACCTGGTTCATCCAAAAGGCCCTTCAAATTTCAAATAGCCAAGTGATTTATGTCATTTTAAAACACTGTATCTCCAGTTAATGACTAGTCTCTAGGTTATTTGGGAGGGAGAACAGCTGGGCCTTATAATTATTATTATGGGATTTGGATCAATAAAACAGAAGACTCTGTTCTTTGAAAGATTTCCTCTGTAGCTTCATGTGCAGCCCACTGCCCACCCTCCCACCCACCCTTTGTGCCCCTTTGGATACTTAAGTACTATGCCACTTTTAATCATTAGCTCCATCAATAATAACTCTCCAAAGAATCTCGCCAAGGAGTCAAATTATTAGCTAGCCTCCCGATATTCTGTCTGCACAACTCCAAACGTATTTTTTTTAAAGAAACAGCTGAGTCTCTGGCTGTGATCAAACAATGTGTGCCTTTTTCCATTGTGAATATTTGACCTTGTATAGACAAAGATATAAATAACAGTACCAAAGGGTGCGTTAGTATACTACCTAAGCAATAGCTTGATTCTAACTCAGTTACTTTCTAAACCAGGGTTTCTCAAGAGCAGTGACATTAGTCATAGGAGTAGGGTTAGAACACAAAATTCTTCATTGGAGAAGTGAGATGATGCCCCGAGTTGTTGGATGCTCAGTGGCATCCCTGGCCTCTATTCCGTGGACAAAAGAAGTAACTTGATTTTTCACTGCAGATAACCATAAAGTTTCAGGAGTTGCCAGATGTCCCTTGGGGGAGATAGTTAGGATCCACTATCCTAAACTGCTAAAGCTGAATTTAGTTTGTTGAGGGTAAAGAGCTGCAGGGGAAGGGCTGGTTCGGGGAAGCAGAGAACTGGAGACAACAACATCCATATTGCTCACTGAAACTGCCTGTTTTAAACAGTCACTAACCCTTTCATTCATCTATTCATTCTCAGTTTTCAACATTCGACAGGCAGCGAGGACATAATGGGATGCTCCAAGGGCTGAAGATTTGGAAGAAAGGAAGCAAACCCAAATGTCTCTCCCATGAAATTGCAGCTCAAATGGTGGATGGGGGCCAACGGACAAGGAGGGTTCTAGTGTATCTGCTCTCGAAATGTGTGGTGATGCAGTGTTGTAAGGAACGGAGACAGGAATGAGGAAGAAGGTGTAAGGGTCTGCTGGACAAAACCAAAAGCTAGAAAATCTCAAGTCCATCTCATAAACAGGAGTTTAGGACAGAAGTGGATTAGCAAGATATGTGAGAACTACACAGGTTCCTGAAATGAAAGGAGAGCTTAAGTCGAAAGTGCGGGAAGCTGCTTCTTCCTCTGGCCAAGGGAAGCAAAGAAAGCAAGGTGGATCATTAGAAACTAGAAACCTATGTTACATGCTATGCAAGCTGGGAGCTAAGCTTCTGAAGCATTAGGCCTGCTGAGTGTTGTTAGCCCCTACTGGACTGAAGGAGCTCAGGAAGCTGTAGTGGGTGGCTGGCAGGACTGTCTCGGGGGGGATGAATTACTGCTTCTTCCAAACAAATGAAGAAAGCCGTTTCACCGTAAGCAGATGCTGAACCGGCTTTACATCACTAGAGATTGAAAAGTAAGCATGAGATACAACTCCTTGCATCATGCCAACAGCTATTGATCCTCTTCTTGTGCCCCGTAAAGCCAGTTTGTTAGGGAAAGCATCGCCTGGGATGGGGTGTCACAAAATACATTGGTGAACGGTGAGTTCGAACCTAGAAGAGGAGTTTTAAAACAAGCACAGAAAACCTGCTGTTCTTCATGAGTCTGCCCAACTTCAAGGAATGGCTTGATCAGTTTGATGAGAGAATGACTGTGCTTTTGAAAAACACTATTGAACATGCAGAAATCTCCTTTCAGGCAGAGATAGCTTGTTATGTTTCTTATGCCATCATAACCAATAAATATCTTTATTTCTTTGTTGAATCCATACTCAAGTTTAAGCCCTTAATATCAGAAGTGAACAAAACAGGCCTAGAAATGAAGCAACAATAACTGACATCTGATGAGACTGGAGAAGGGGAAACTGTCTCGGGATGTGTGTATCTGACTACGAGTGTGTGTGTGTGTGTGTGTGTGTGTGTGTGTGTGTGTGTGTGACCAACTCACGGCAGTTCAATAAACATTAAATAGATACCAACGATGTACAGCTCTTTGTATCAGACACACCACAAGCTTCAAAAGGAGTTTTCCTAACGGACTCAGAATATTGATTCTTCTCTGTACCATCTGGCACGTATCACTATTTTTAAAAGGTCTTTTCTTTGATTTATTGGGACCCTTGGAATCTTATTCTTTTCTCCTTTTAAAGGCATTAGCAGTGCACATCTCCCCTCACCTCTTGGCGACAGTCTCCAACTTCATCTCTTCATGATCAGAATAAAGTAGATTTCCTCCCAGAAGTGGCTCTGAGAGTAATTGTCTAAAGAGGGGAATTAACCCTTTCAGACTCCCCAGGAGCCACTACTAAATGCCTTGTAAGACTCCTTCCTAATTACTCCCCGGAGGGAGAATGGTTCTGGAGAGTGGCAGCCACCATGTGCACTTTCTCTCCATAGTCACCTCACAGAGGAGACAGCAGGCCCTCATTCTGAAGGGAAAGGAGTCTGGTGTTGGGGGAGAGAGCCATGTATTCATCCCGGCTGCTAAAAACGAAATAATCACACAGAAACTGTATTAATTAAATCACTGCTTGGCCCATTAGCTCTAGCTTCTTATTGGCTAACTCTTACATATTGACTTAACCCATTCCTACTAATTTGTGTATCACCATGAGGTTGTGGCCTACCAGCAAGTTTCTGGCATGTCTGACTCTGGTGGCGGCTCCATAGCGTCTCCTGAGTCCACCCTTTTTTCTCCCAGAATTCAGTCCATCCTCCCTGCATACCTAAGTTCTGCCCTATCAACAGACCAAGGCAGTTTCTTTATTCATTAATGGTAATCACAGCACACAGAGGGGACTCACACATCAGTTTGGGGGGTATTTATGTAAAAATAAAAGCAGGTCCTGGAGAAGGTAGCTCCTGCAGCCTGTACTGAGCTGTGTGAGGATCTGGGTTTAACCCCCAGAGAAGGAGGACTGTGCTAACTGAGGATGATGTTGCTCAAAACAATTCTAGAGCAGAGAAAAACGTAGATCTCAATAAAAATCATTAAAAAAATCCACTTCTAAACATCGGCTTCTTGGAAAGCCTGAGTGTGGACTCTTGCACGGTCAATGCTCAGTGAGGCTTCAAATGAAGGAACTGGGGCTGCCTGAGCCAGGGTTGTTATGCTGACTTTGTTGGCTAATGACTTTTTGTAGCCTATCTGCAAGATCACAGACAAATTTCATATTTAGATGTTTTAAATCTGGATAACCATTTAGCATTTTCCCTTTGGAGAAGCGCTTGATTGAACACAGGTATCTCCCTCTTTGGTTTGAACAAGTTTGCAATGTCTATGAGTATCTCAGTCTTTATTTGCGGGCTTTAATATTCCTCTCTCTAGGTTTTTAGAAGACAAGGCCTACACTGTTCATTGGAATTTTTTAAATATTCTTCTCCGTTTACCCAAGATTTAGAATCCTGCTTCTAAACTTTTCAAAACAATCGAAGGCTTTTTAAAGGCACTGACCAGGTGATTGCTAAGGTAACTCTAGCTTGCAATCTGACCATCACTGAAAGAGCATAAGCAGAAACTGAGTGTTCAAGGAAAGTCTAATATTTAATATAGCCCAAAGTGCCAAGTTGTGATCAAATTTAAGTCCTGGTCCTTCAAGCAAATGCTCTTAGTGGAACCGACTCTCCTTACTTTCAGCTAAAATTCTAAGGCATAAGGCATTTTTTTCTGGAATCCAAGCCCTATTGCTATTCTTGAGGCCAGGTATGATATAACAAAAAGCAGTCTATTATACGGGGTTAAAAGTATCTCTCAAAGCATTTCAGCAGACATTTTATATTCTACTTATTTGCCTGCACTCGCTCTTTGGTCAAGATAAACATTCCCAGCTAGTGCCTACTGCATTTAGCCTTACCGCATTTTCCTATGTGTTTCTTTGCTGATCCTATTTCGTGCTTTTAACTGTACAAATATATAACAATAAAGACAATCATTTTGCTAGCAATTGAATTACAAAATCTGTTCTGTTCTCCACTAATGAAACCTTTATCTTGTTCAAAATCTCCAGCAAATAGCTTATATATATATTTTTTTTTCTGCAATTTGCCAGCTGACAATAGAAACCAGTTAAGGGAGACACAGTGAGGCGCAAAAGGACCAGAGTTAGTTCTTTAGTGCCATCTAGTGGCGATGACAAAATCTGACCAGGGTTTTGAATCATCCCCTTTTCAACCACCACATCCATTATTTAATTCTTGCAAAACTTCAAATAAAATAACAGCACGTAAACAAATCATTATATTGAAGTTTATTTCAGGTGTATTATTCAGTCATCTTGCAATAATGTTGAATTAAATTATTTACAAAGAACCAAGTGATAAAAACAAGACAACTGTAGGCCTATCTGTCTTCTCACTGAAGACAATAAGGTTGTATCTAACTTCACTGATTTTATTAATTTAATATATGCACAAAATGATGGAATAAACATAATCATTTACCTTTATTATGTCTTTTTGTAAAAGTTTAACCTATTCCCAGCACTGGCCTCATTAGATTCTGGTAAGGGCCAAAGATTAAAGTCTGTTCATGCCTCCAAGTAGGAATAAGTGTTATAGAGGTTGTGACATTAAAAGGTGGAATATGAAATCCCAGATGAACATTTTCATATATCATTGGTGCTGTATGCTACAGATCTGTGTGTGTGTGTGTGTGTGTGTGTGTGTGTCTGTGTGTGTCTGTGTGTGTGTGTCTGTTTTACACACCTGTCTGTGTCTCATCCACCTAGGAAACTGAGGCAGAAAGATTTCTTGAGCCTAGGTCTTCAGTCCTAACCTAAGCTGTGTAGTGAGTCTCTTGTCTTAGAAAACAATGAAAGGGAGAGAGGGAAAGGGACAGGGAGGGAAGGGTGGAAGGAGCAAGGGAGGGAGGGAGAGAAAGAGGAGAGAGAGAGAGAGAGAACCCGGGGAAGAACTGATAATACAGAATGTGTGTGTAGATTCTCAGCTGCAGAAAAACTTTTTGCTTTATGGAAAATAATTTCTCTTTTCCATTAAGTCCTTGAGCTAATTGTACAAGGCCCACTCACATTAAAGATGCTACTTTACTGTAACTATTAATCTTTTTACTATTTAATTGAAATTTTACATACCCCCTCCCACTCCTGCTCTCCCCACCTTTCTCCCCAGTCCACTCCTTAGAGAGGGTAAGGCTTCCCATGTAGAGCCAACAAAGTCTAGCACATCTCTTTGAGGCAGGTTCAAGGCCCTCACCACTATACCTAGGTTGAGCAAGATAAACCTCCAAAGAAAATTAGCTCAAAAAAGACAGTTCAAGGGGTAGGGATTAATCCTAGCTACACTGTCAGTGACCCCACAGACTGTCCAAGTCAAACAACTGTCACCCACATTCAGTGGGCCTAGTTTGGTCCTATTCTGTTCCCCTGCTGTTAGTCTGGCGTCAGAGAGCTCCCATTAGCTCAGGTAAGTTTTTTCAGTGGGTATTCCCACCATGGCCTTGACCCCTTTGCTCATATTATCGCTCCTTCCTCTCTTTGACTAAACTTTGGGAGGTTAGCCCAGTGCTTCACTGTGGATCACTGCATCTGCATCCATCAGTTGCTGGATGAAGATTCTATGATGACCAGTTCAGGGGAAGACCAGTTCAGGCACTTTCTTCACTATTGCATAGGGTCTTAGCTGGGTTCATCTTTGTGGATTCCTGGGAATTTCTTTAGTGCCAGGTTTCTTGCTAGCCCCACAATGGTTCCCTTGGCCAAGGTATCTCTTTCCTTGCTCTCCCTCTCTGTCCTTCCTCCATCTAGACCATTCCACTACTTGAAGTTCTCCTTCTCACTCCCCTGCTTCCCCTCCTCTCCTTCCACTCTCCCTTGTCCCCCACCTTCATGCTCCCAATTTTGTCAGGAGATCTTGGCCATTTGAGATTCTTCTGTTGAGAATTCTCTATTTAGATCTGTGCCCTCATTTTAAAAATGGATTATTTGGTATTTTGATGTCTAGTTTCTTGATATATTTTGAAGGTAAACTTTCTATCAGGTGTGGGGTTGGTGAGGATATTTTTCCATTCTGCATGCTACTATTTTGTCTTATTGACTGTGTCTTTTGCTTTACAGAAGCTTCTCAGTTTCTGAAAGTCCCATTTGTTTATTGTTTCTCTCAGTGTCTATGCTACTGGTCTTATATTTAGGAAGTGGTCTTCTATGCCCATGTGGTCAAGATTACTTCCCCCTTTCTCTTCTATTAGGTTCAGTGTGGCTAAATTTATATTGAGGTCTTTGATCCATTTGAACTTGAGTTTTGTGCATGGGGATAGATAAGGATCTAGTTTCATTCTTCTACATCTAATTATGCCAGCACCATTTGTTGAAGATGCTTTCTTTTTTCCAGTGTATAATTTTAGCTTTTATGTCAAAATCAGATGTTCATAGGTGTGTGAATTTATATCAGGGTCTTTGATTCGGTTCCATTGATGCACCTGTCTGTTTTTATGCCAGTACCAAGCTGTTTTCATTACTGTAGCTCTAATAGAGCTTGATGTCAGGGATGGTGATGCCTCCAGAAGTTACTTTATTTTACAGGATTGTTTTGGCTATCCTGCAATTTATGTTTTTCCATAAAGTTAAGTATTGTTTTTTCATGGTCTGTGAGGAATTGTGTTGGGATTTTGATGGGATTGCATTGAATCTGTAGATTGTTTTTGATAAGATTGTTATTTTTATTATGTTGATCCTACCTATTCAAGAGCATGGGAGATCTTTCTGTTTTCTGATATCTTCTTCAATTTATTTATTCAAAGACTTAAGATTCTTGTTGTACAGGTCTTTCACTTGTTTTGTTAGCATTACCCCAAGGTATTTTATGTTATTTGTGGCTATTGTAAAGAGTGACGTTTCTCTGATTTCTTTCTCAACTCCTTTATTTGTATGTAAGAGGGTTACTGATTTTTGGAGGTGATCTTGTATCCTGCCACATTACTGAAAGTGTTTATCAGCTGCAGGAGTTCCCTAGTAGAACTTTTGGGGTCACTTATGTATACTATTATATCATCTGTAAATAGCAAAAGTTTGACATTTCTCTGTCCAATTTGTATTCCCTTGATCTCCTTTTGTTGTCTTATTGCTCTAGCTAGAACTTTAAGAACTATGTTGAATAGATACATAGAGAATGAACATCTTAGTCTTGTTCCTGATTTTAATGGAATTGCTTTGAGTTTTTCTCCACTTATTTTGATGTTGGCTGTTGGCTTGCTGTACATTGCTTTTATTATGTTTAGGTATATTGCTTGTATCCCTGCTCTCTACAAGACCTTTATCAAGAAGGGGTATTGGATTTTGTTGAATGCTTTTTCAGTATCAATGATATCATATGAATTTTTCTTTCAGTGTATTTATATGGTGGATTACACTTACATATTTTTTTATGTTGAACCATCCCTGCATTTCTGGAATGAAGCTGACTTGATCATGGTGAATAATTTTTTTGATGTTCTTGGATTCAGTTGGTCAGTAATTTATTGAGTATTGCATCAATGTTCATGAGGGAGACTGGTCTGTAATTCTCTTTCTTAGTTGAATCTTTGTGTGGTTTGGGTATCAGCCTAACTATAGCCTCATAAAAAGAATTTGACAATGTTTGTTCTGTTGCTGTTGTGTGGAACAATTTGAGGAGTATAGGTGTTAGCTCTGCTTTGAAGTTCTGGTAGAATTCTGTTATGAAATCATCGGACACTGGGCCTTTTTTTTTTTTTTTGGCGGGAGCTTTTTGATGACTGCTTCTATTTCCTTAGAGATTATAGATCTATTTAAATTGTTCATCTGAGCTGGGCAGTGTGTGATGTGTGATGTTCTTCTGTATGTGCATTGCTTTTATTGGTTTATAATAAAGCTGTTTTGTCTAATGACTTAGCAGAGCAAATCCAGGTGGGAAATGTGAACAGTGATATATATAGAGAGAGAGTAGGTGGAGGAAAGAGACACAATGTAGCTGCCAAAGGTGACAGACACCAAATCCTTACCAGTAAACCACAGCCTCGTGCCAATATACAGATTAAATGAAATGGTTTAATTTAACATGTAAGAGTTAGTTAATAAGAACACTGAGCTAATAGACCAAGCAGTGTTGTAATTAATAGAGTTTCTGTGTGATTTTTCGGGTCTGAGTGCCTGGAAAACACTGTAGTCTCTGCCTATAGTGGTGACACAAGCCTTTGATCCCAGCATTCAGGGAGGCAGAGACAGATGGATCTCTGTGAGTTTGAGGCCAGCCTGATCTACAGAGTGATCTTTGCCAACTGAAACTACAATTCACCCCACCTGGGAAAATGGCTGTGATTTACCTGAGGAAATTTCTCTGAAGAAGCTACCTGTCAAGTTTCCTCAGATTCTCCTCAAGAACTCTACTTCCCTTCTCTGTTTCTAGGCCAAAGACTAGATTTCCCACCAGGTACCCACAGATAAGGTATGAAATGTGACCCATGAGGAGTTATGCCACTCACCAAAGACGTATATGAGCTGTATCATTTGCATAGACTAAAGTCTAGGGAATGAGTGTGGGAATGGATACTCAGGATGTATAATAATAAGGACATGAACATAACATTGGATCAGGCTGAATTTACTGACATGGATATGCTAGGTTGAAGTCTTAGAAGAATTCTCATTTGGGGACTTCCAGGTTGTTTAAAACATGGTCTTTTAAATGATTTAAATGCAGTTGAAATACCAAAACTGCTTTGGTATGCTGTTAATAAAGTAACTAAAGACAGAAATATCAAAAGCCTCTGACTATCTTATTCTACAGTATTTGTAGTATAACAGATTTATTTATTCTGCAAGATCTGATCCACCCCACCCTTGGATCCACAACTGGAAGAAATAGACTTGAGGCCAAAATCCCAGGGTCCTTGAAGAACTTTGTAGTCAGTTCTTTCTGTAAGTCAGAAATGACAGTGGAGACTCCTATCACTGATCTAAGGTCTGTAAATGCAATGAGAATAAGTGAATGATGGGATTCCAGGGCAAAGAGATAAGACTTGTCCACCAAAGACAAGATGGTGTGGTTAACATAATGCGTGGTCTAACTGGAGCAGTGATGAGAAGAGTATGACTCACAGACACCTAAGATATTGGCTATCTCATCGTGTCCCTCGCCAAGAGATAGATGGGAAGTCTATTAAATTCCTACCTATCTGTGTTACTAGGAAAGCTTATGGGCCCAGTAACAGAAAAGCCCCTATGCATCACCCAAATCAAGACAGTACCAGAGTGCCCAGTCAGAGCTCCTTAAAGAGACATAGCTTGAATCCCTTGGAGGAAGGACCTTGATAGTTGAGTTGTGTTTGTGCGTTAATCCCTCTCTGATAACCTGGCTTTATTGAGATAACCAGTCCATTTATCAAAATCCCATTATTTTTTTTAAAGATTTGTACAGTGTATAAAAAAGATGTGCACAGTGTTCTGTCTGCATATATGCTGCCAGGTCAGAAGAGGGTGCAAGATCTCAAAGATGGTTGTAAGCCACCAGGTGGTTGCTGGGAATTGAACTGAGGCAATGCTCTTAAGTGCTGAGCTATCTCTCCAGCTACTCTTCTTGTTTAAGACAGTGTTTTGCCATGTTTGCCAGGGTGGCCTTGAACTCTCAATCCTTCTTTCTGTCTTAGCCTGTCTATTGCTGGGACTATGGTATTGCAGCTCTGTGCCCTGCTCCTATTTGTTTCCAGTCAATGACATCATGTTTATGTTTTACCCTGAATGATTGGAATTTTAATTTCCTGTGGAGTTCTCCTATTTGCCATTTGGATTTTTAGAAATCTCATTCTTGCTGATACATAAAATAAAGGGTTCTTTGTTAAGAAAGATGGATGATTTCAGGTTACCTATGTGGAACTTGAGATAAATTGAAGACTCAGCTCATTCCTTATTTCCCCACCTTCTCTAGAGCAGTTATGAGCACCTCTCTAAGTTCATCAGATTCATTAGCTTGACTGCAGCATTTTAAGGTATCAAACACATGCTCGCAGAACTTTGCCTTTAATAATAAAGTCAATATTCATTATTCACAAATACTGTAAATGCTGATTCATCTACTCACTAAATTGTCTTTTTACCTTCAAAAGCTACACTTACAGCACTTTTGTAACCATTCACCAACTTGCATAGACCAGCAGAAATTTTTATCTGATGTAGACATTCCCAGTTGAAACTGAACAAGGTTGAACAAGGTGACATTCTGCCACCTTGTTTAAGATGTTATATAGACATGACCAGACCATAGTGATGGAAGGGAGCTGCAGCATAGAACAAAATGCTATATCTATAGGGCCAGTTGAGTAGAATTTAAATCCTAATTCTTGTCCCTACCTGTATAGGAGCTTCAAGCAAGGCACTGATGCTCATTTATAAGATAACAATAATCAGATCTGACAGGTAAATGGCATTTAGGACTTAAAATTGCAATCTGTGTGAGATATAGATACATTGTATTGGAATGGGTGTATCTGTTCTATTAGCCTGTGTTTCACAATCAGTAATACAGTGCTCACATATTTCTGTGAATAATAAGAGTCAAATGTATTTTTCTAGGATCAATCAATTATGATGCAAATCTCTATTGCCCCATTAGACTAGTGGACCACGGGAACTTTCTTTATTACATAAAATAGAAATATTGGTGGATTTAATTATATTAGAGTCTCCATTTAAACTGTTCCAAAATGAGTTCAAAACTGTATTCTTCAGAATTCTATTCTAGATCATCTTTACCACCCTTGGCACTTAAATATCCATGTAAGGTTTCAAAAGTCAATCTGGAGTTTGGGAGGAAGGTGTTGCAGAAGGGAGAAGGAGGAAGAATGGACAGAGAAAGGGAAGATTTCATGGAACTGATTGCAGTTGTTGAGGACTGAGAGATCTGAAATCTGGAGTGATGGAGTATCTAGAAAATCAGGCAAGGTTTGATTTCGTAGATTTGAGACAAAATCTCTTCTTCAGAAAAGGCCATTGTCACAATGCCTTTAAACTGACTTAATGAAATCTAGGTTATTTAGAAAAATCTGAAAGCAGACTAATTTTAACAGTTGTAAAATTAATCTATTTCTCTGCCCTTAACACCCCTTCTTTCTTCTTTATACAAATCACTTTCATTGAAATGGCCTGATCAGTGTATTTGAGTAAGTAATTGGGGGCTGTAGGCTGGGAAACTGAACATTACTTCCAACACATTGCTACACAAATTGCAAACTTGACCACACTGGTCCTTCATGTTCATTTTACAACTCAATATTTTAAGCTGTAATGTGTGTGTGTGTATGTGTGTGTGTTTCAACATTACCACATCTTAAAGAATTTTATGGACATTGAAATTTGAATTTGTAATTTTACACAGATCGTTTTCTTCTCATTACCTTTTTGTTTGATTGTTTGGTTTTGATTTTGGTTTTACTAGAGAGGCTGCCTCCATGATTGGCTGTCCTGTAATTCCCTCTGTAGACCAAACCAGCCTCAAAATCAGAGATTCACCTGCCTCTCTCTGCCAAGGGCCACGATTAAGGAGTGCACCACCAGAGCCCAGTGTCTTCTCATTATCTTAGGAAGCATCTACACTTAGCTGGTGGGCTATAGACAGACAAGTAACCAAACATATTTGGCCTGAAGACCATAGTCTTTCTGTTCATGAACTGAAATACCTACAGGATATTCATTTGTTCCTTCAGGAATACATGGTTGCTTACAGACAACATAAAGCCACACTCACTGTTTACAACCTATGCTTCCTAAAAAAGTATTGTTTCACAGTCACATGCTTCGTATCAAACAATTGAGGCTCCTATAGTCCCATCTTTGTGATTCTGAACTTGGGATGTAACTTACTTTGCCCAGGATTAATGTTAGGAAAAAGCAAGAGGCTTGTTAAGAGATTTAAGACATTGATGGATATCCTTTGTGAAAAATTTTTCTCGGAAGTCAATCACCATGTCTGAAGATTTACTATCCCAGGAGCACCAAGCTGTAAGGAGCTCTAAGCCAGCATGTGATGTGACACAAGGAATAAGACCCAGGCAACCAACTTTGAACCTAATGCATCCAAGTGAAAAGACCTCAGCTCATGTCCTGTAGGCAAGAATAGCACCCCTAAGTCCAGCCCAACTCCTGAGCCACAGAACTGTGGGGAGCAAAAAGTCATCACTGTTTTATGATAACTTTTTTTGGAGGGGTCAGGCCAATATTTTATATTTAATTAAAACTCAACAGTGTTTTTGCTGCTGTTTAGGTCATACAGTTTTTACTGCACTTTGTATGCCGCTAGGTTTTACGATGACTTATGCTAGTAGCTGGTAGCAAAAGGTTTGGTATTATAAATTTCTTTCTAATCATTAGTTAGAAGAGTTAGAAATAAATATGTAATACCCTGTTGCTGTCGCTGTCTTGATCTTTCTCATCAGTTCTAATGTTCATCTTGAATTAGTTGTTAGTAATGCCTGGGCTACAATTGTCTCAGCTTTAAGATAATGAGTCCATACTATTTGGAGAAAAATTTCAAATGCTAAAAGTTAAAGTGTGAAAGGTAAGTATTATTATAATATAAATGATCAGTATCTATAAAACAAATTGAATTATGTTTCACTTTTCTCCATAATAGTTTGTAGGTGGAGGCAGCTTGTTCATTTCCTCGCTGCCCAGACCCAAAATAATCCTATAAAAACTATATTAATTATAATACTGTTTGGCCTATTAGCTCAGGCTTCTTATTAACTAATTCTTACATCTTGAATTAACCCATTTCTATAATTTATATTTTACCACAAGGCTCGTGGTTTACCAATATGTTTCCTGGGCATCTGTCACTTTGGCAGCTACATGCCATCTTCCTTAATCTGCCTTTTTTTCTCCTTTATCTCTGCTTGGAATTCTCATCTTGCTCTATTCTGCCCTGTCATAGGCCCAAAGCAGCTTCTGTATTAACCAATAGTAATAAAACATATTCACAGCATACAGAGGGGCATCCTACATCAATAGTTGTCTTTGAAAACCCATATAATTAAACTGAGAAGTTTCCAAGCATGTATTATATTTCTTCACATACAGTTTACTCCAGTGTGCTTATTCATGACAGAAAGTTACTCAATTTAGGAATATTTTCAAGACTTGTCTTGACTATCTATTTCTTTATCCATGTCATAATGCACTTTTGTGAAGATGATTTAACCTATAAGTTTCTCCATGTTTATGTAGGTTATTATGTAGATGTATAGATAATAGTAATAAATATTGAAATGCCGAGATTCTTCTACACATCTCTCACACACAAACACACACACACACACACAAACACACATAAATATCCACACAGTAGATCATAGTTTCATTTTCTTTGGTTTACTAATGGACTACATACAATGCTATACAATTTTATTTTCTCTCTCAGAATAGATTGTATTGCATTCTAGATTAAAATACTTCTCATTCAGTTTTCATAATATCTGTGTAATAATCAAGAGTAATGGATGTATATTCAAGTTATTTATTGTGTTCATCAATTGAGTCCATCATGCCTAAATCCCATAAACCCAGGATCTCCATTTTTGAATATTTCTTCCCAAAATACTCCGGAAAATACCACTAAGATCTTTTGAAGATGCAGGTTGTCTTGGCTTTCCTCTTGCTGTGATAAAATATGCTGACCAAAGCGACTTAAGGGCGATAGGGTCTTTTCTGACTCATGTTTAAAGTATGCAGTACACTATTGTTGAGTGCTGGAGTCGGAGGATCTGCAGACAGCTGGTCACATGACATCACCTTTAGAATCATGAGGAAGGAAGTGATGGATGCACACTTCCTCTGTGCTACCATTCCCTACTTACAGTCCAGGACCCCAGCCAGTGAGAAGCCAAAGGAGCAAAGGTTTTGAGTTTATTAACAGTCAACAAGAGCAAAACCAGCTTGGGAGCAATGAACATGTAAGAAGAACGCTTCTTAGCTGTGAATTTCACTGTAACACTAGTTCCTGGGTGCTTTGATCAGTTTTCACATGAGGGTTGTTAGTACTCTTTTTCAGGGTCAACTGACCTACTGTTGCTGTCAAGACTGAAGATAAGGTCTGAGGACCAGTGGTCTCAGATTCTCAATTTCTTACAGAGCATCAGGGAATTTTCCAACATGACAATCAGTAAGGGAAGTCAAAGTTCTGTGTCTCCAACTTTGGTGACAGTTTGTCTTAGTCTTCTTAAATGATCTGCACCTGTTGGCCCTCATTTTTCTGGAGAGTGGTCACGTTGTGTTTTCCCAGGCACAAAATGTATACTTCTTATCATTTATATTAATTAGTTATGACAAAATGCCTGCTGAAAGTAACTTAAGGTTGGGTTTATTTGGGCTCATGAAAGTCATAATCGTAGGAATGTGAGGAAGATGATTATATTTCATCCATAGTCAGGAAACAGAGAGGCCTGTGAATGGTGGCTTCCAACTCACTTTACCCTCTTCATTCAGTTCATGACCCCAGCTGGAGGATGCTTCTATTTTCATCCAGAAAATCTTTCTGGAAACACCCTCATATACACACAAAAGGGTTTCCATGGAGATTCTAAATCTTGTCATATTGAAGATGAATGTTAACCCTCACAGCCCGCCTCACAGTGTTTCAGGATTCATTTCTGAGCTCTGATAGGTCAGTCATCAATATTCTCGTACAAATCTGTGTTGCTGCTGCCACTTTCTCTGCTTTTCCTTCTTCTGGGAGAGTGATGCGTTAATGTACTACAATTTGGTGGTGTTTAGAGGTTCAGGTTTAGGTGGCCATCTTCAATATTGCAGTTAAATTCTTCAGATTATTTTTAATTAATTATTTTCATTTCTTTTACATCCTGACCTCCATTTCCCCTCCCTCCTTTTCTCTCTCCCTCCCACCTCCCCTCATGGCTAAGCCATTAAAGGTTAGGTTCAGGGACTTCATATCCTGAAAAAAACCTACTTACCGTTCATGTTCAAGTTCAAAAGGCAACACATTACATCTCTTCACATGACCCAGAAGCAGAATGATGTTCCACCAGTCTTGCTACTTACAATATTTGTTGCGGAATATTATTTTTAAGGTGTGTTACATTTCTTCCTACTGTTTTTGTTTACAGTGCAAAAACAAGTTCCATTTGTTTGATTTTAATAAAATTAACCCCTTGTCATGAGGCTGAGTCAGCAACTAGCTGACAGGAAGTGGCAGGGGGAACCATGTGTAGAGTGTTCTTAAGTGGAAACTAATTGGATGGTCTCGTGGGTTTTTGGGAGATGTGAGCAAGGAGAGAAAGTGAGCTACTTGTGATTCAGCCTCGCTTAGTGAGCAGAATTTCACCTCAGTCTTTGGATTCTGAATTCTATAGAGGGGTCGAGATCTAGATAAAGTTACTGGCTTTGAGAGCTCTGATGCGCGAACAAACAGAATTCCTGTCAGCCGCGGCCCTGGCCACTGAACCACTGCTACCTTAGAAGACTTGAAGTTAGCCACAGAGTATGGAAAGATAAATGATTTATCTGACACTGATATAATACAGGTAATAAATATCATCAGTATGGTAATTAACATCGTGTCATAGTAGCCTTGGTGGGTTTTGCGCTAAATATGACAAGGGGGTGATAGGATGCAGGTCTTGGAAAGATACACTAAAGAAAAGAAAGAAAAATGATCACAGACAGAGGAATTTAGAGCACAATTTACCACACCATTGCACTGTGAAACTGAAGAGAAACAGCAAGCTAAGTAAAAACTGCTTGTGGTAATACAAGTACCGGCTTCCTACAGCAAGAAAGGTTGAATGATCAAACACACCTCTGATTGGGCAGCAAGGCTTGACTTTCACAAACTGAGAAGTGGGTGGAGCCAGCCCTTTAGCAGCATGAAGGACCCAGCTGTAGTTTAGCAGTCTAAATGTTGGCTCAGGCACTCAATGCTAAAAGAGCTGGGCAGTGGTGTCAAATGCCTTTAATCCCAGCACTCAGGAGGCCGAGACAGGAGACGGGCGGATCTCTGTGAGTTCAAGGCTAGCCTGATCAACCAAGCGAGCACCAGGACAGGCTCCAAAGCTACAGTGAAACCCTGCCTCAAAAAAACAAAAACAAACCAATTAACAACAACAACAAAAGGCTAAAAGATATGCAGTAAAAAAGGTCCAGGTTGCCGGGCTGTGGTGGTGTACGCTTTAATCCCAGCACTCGGGAGGTTAAGGCAGGCAGATTTCTCTAAACTTGAGGTCATACTGGTCTATAAGAGCTAGTTCCAAAGCTACAGAGAAACCCTGTCTCGAAAAATCAGAAAGAGAGCGAGCGAGCAAACGAGAAAAATCTAGGTAGGTAGAAAAACCTCTAAACAGGTTCCAGTGTGTTTTACAATGTGCATAGGCTTAAGATAGAAAGAAAATAAAGAGATTAAAAGTAGTAAGTAAGTCTTTTAAGAGACAGTAAGAATGAAAGAAAAAAGTCACACGAGGAGTCACACAGAACTGTGTTGATTTTAAATATTTTGATTGTTAATAGACAAGAGGCAGCTGCTGAGAGACATGGGATTGTGAATTGAAATGCAAAATTGAACCAATCTAGATACCCTAACTTTAAAAATGAAGCCAAATGTATTTGTCAAATGGAATAAAAAATGTGTTAGAGAAGAGGTTTTGCTCTTGTTTCCATAGGAAATGAGAGGCTGTGGATTCCTTCAGGTTAATATAGTTTGATCAGGAAAGACCTTCTAAGTCTCAACAGTGACCTATATCAGCAAAGGGTTCTACTAGTCTTCCAAGGATGTGAACATTATCTCAATTTTCTCTCTGATGCCTTCACCCACAGGTCACAGGAAGCAGTCTGGAGAACATGACACCCTCATTCCCAAGAGATAGTGTGGGTGGTCTTTGGTTATTTGGTGGATTATGGATGTTTGTTATAATTTAAGGGAATATAGAAATATAGAATAAAAAGACAACTATTAATCTCAAGTATTTTGTATTTGTATGGACTTTTGTATATTGATACAAATTAAGGTCATTTTTGTTACAACACACTGTATCTATGTTTCTACTTCAAGAGTTTTGTATATTGATACAAATTTAAGGTTATTTTGTTACCACATAGTGTATATATGTTTCTATTCTTGTTTAAGTAATTGTACCTATGCAGTTCATTTTAAAATGTAAGGTAAATTCTAGTTCATGAAAGCTATTATCATAATGTATTTAGCATAATCAAAAAACATGGGTAGTAGTTAGTCATCTACAACAATCAAATTTGCAGATATGTTTGTCAAGTTTTCTAGATCATACAGAGATCTATTTTAGAAAGATAAATGTTCAAACACTTCAAAGACCTATAGAATACTGCATTTAAAATGTTTTTTTAACTTAGAGTTTTTCATGACAACAAGATACATCTGTTCTTGGCATTAACAATTGACTTTAACGAAAATGGTGAGCATTGAAGAAACTCTGTAGAAGTCTGCTTTCATTGTGACAAGGTTAGCCATCTGGACAAGAAACTGCTTCTGCCTTGACTGCTTCACAGTATGTTTTACAAACTGGACATGCAGGATTCACAGGAAAGTGATTGCTAAAATTGTAAAAACAAGGTGCAACAGTCCTTCAGGGTTCCTTATTCAGGATGGGTCCACCAAATATTCTGAAAAACACAGAGGAAAGACTGATTAACTTTGCCAAGATAAGGTAGAACAATCTTTTTGATGTAGGAAGTCCTTCTGCATATGCATTGCTTTTGTTGGTTAAGGAATTTAAAAAAAAAAAACTGCCTTGACCTGTTGATAGGATAGAGTAGAACTAGGTGGGGAAAATTATACTGAATGCTGAAAGAAAGAGGTGGAGTCAGGAGACACCATGTAGCCTCGCCTGAGACAAACACTAAACTTGCTGGTAAACCACAGCCACGTGGTGATACACAGATAAATAGAAATGGGTTAAATTGCGTTGTAAAAGTTAGACAATAAGAATCTAGAGCTAATGGGCCAAGCAGTCGTTTAATTAATACAGTTTCTGTGTGGTTATGTGGTTATTTCAGGAGTCTGCGTAGCCAGGAAATGAACAGCCAGCCTTCCTACAACATCTTTCAACTTTCCTTCTTCACCGAAGCTATTGCTATTATAGGAAACTCGGTTATTTCTCTCTCTCTCTCTCTCTCTCTCTCTCTTTCTCTCTCCTCTCTCTCTCTCTCTCTCTCTCTCTCTCTCTCTCTCTCTGTCTCTCTTTCCTTCCTTTTCCTCCCTTCCTTCCCCTCTCCTTCTGTCCCTTCTTTCCTTGCTTCTTTTTTTATCTTGTCTGGGTTTGTGGACAGCACAGTTCAAAAGTCAGAGGCCAACTTTGTAGGAATTGTTTCTCTCTGTCCATTATGTGGGTCATGGGGACTGAATGCAGGTTATCAGGCTTAGCATCTAGCACTTTTACCTACAGTGCTATCTTTCTCAAGTCCACAAAAATGATCGGGAAAATGCATTAAGTATTAAAGATTTTTAAATTGGACAAATATACTAAAGACGTAATATTTATAGTATATATTTATATAATAAACATAATTATAAGAGGTCTTTTCTTCTATGGTTTGATATGATAAAAATCCCACCAATTTACAATGTAAGATGCATGATCTCTAGTATGCTACTAATGAGAATGGATGGGGATTAGTGGAAGACAATTATTGAATCCCTCATCCCCTTCCTGGCATCCTAGCTGAACATTTGAGTTTGACAGCTTTAGGTACTACGGCTACTCCATTTTCTGGCTCTAACTTTAACATGTCCTCCCTTATTTGATTAGGGTTCCATGTAGAGCTGTTTAGTCTCCTCTCTGGAGAGTATGGGGCTAGTGATCTTGATGGACGTACAAGTCTGTATGCTCTCTTCCTTTTGTGTGTATTGCCACTATGATGTAGCTCCTCAAAATATGACACAGCTAAGCTGCCCTTTAAAGAGTGGCCTTTCAGACTGTGAAAGCAAAAAAAGTATCTTTACTTTATCAGTCATGAAACATTAGGAACTTTTAGAATATGAAATAGCTAGACTAATTTTTGAAACTAATATAATACATGAACCATTGGAAGCAATATAATAGTAAAATAATTTCTACAAATTGGCAAAAGACCTCAGCTTAAAGCTAGAAAGAGGAGGGGGACCTCATGGTATCAGTCATGCCAAACTGAAATTTCACTATTTGAATAAACCTTGTGAAGCTTCTAGAAAGAAACATAGACTTACAGTCACCTTTATTGTATCTTTATCATGCTCGGGTTTTATCTCAAAACTTCAGGATTATGTGCACTCTATTATCCATTATTAAGGATATTTGTTACAGTAATAAGCAAAGGCAACACAATACAGTTCCAGGATATTATTTAGTTTGCTTCATGAACAGCATAAACTGCCTTCTGTTCAAGCAGCTTTGAGATCCAATTGCCTGGTTAAGTGAGCAATGAATTTTATTTTCCTTCTTGTGAAAATTATTAGTTAATTCTAAAAATATTTATTGTATATTCAATACAATATTGAATATTCAAAAACTAAATATTTTGAATATTCAAAAACTAAAGTCTTTGCTTTGAATATGCAGTATGTTTTAAGACGGTTTAACAAAAAATATTCTGTGCCTTCTGTGGGGTTTCTTTGAACAAGAACATATATTTATAGAGCATTGAATTCCCAACTAAGTGTCTCTTGTATTTTATATGGATTCCTATGATCTTAAATAAAATTTATTGTATTTTTATTATATGTTTGCATATTCACATGTATGTGCAAGGTTCATATGTATGTCATGGTGCCAATGCAGAAGTCAGGCAATACCCTTGAGTACTGGTTCTCAACTTTCACTATGTTTGAGACAGTGCGTCCTGTTTACCACTGTGTTTATCAGGCTAGCTTGACTGGGAATTCTCCCTAGGGGAGTCTCCAATATCTGTCTATCATATTGCCATAGAAACACTGGTGATACCAAAGGGTGCTATAATATTTAGTATTTATTTGGTTCTAATGATATGGACACTTGACTCTCATACTTGTGAAGCATGCACTTTACACACTGAGAGCTAAATTATGAGAACTCTGGTTAATAACACTGGACTATATCCTTGAAATTTGCTGAGTTTTAGTTTCTTTTCTTGTTGCTGTAATACTCCCAACAAAAATGATATACAGGAAAGGGATTTGTTTGACTTACAATTCAAAGACCACAGTTTTTTTTATGTCAGGAACTTGAAAACAATTTATTACACAGATGACTTTTCCTTTCTTATAGCTCTTAAATTATTGATGCTCTCTTTACTGTAATGTTCTCGGAGCCCTGTCATCTTTATGATGGGCATTCTACAGTCATTTATTCTGCATACCTTGACAACAACTGACTACAATGAAAACACATTTCTTTGAACCAAGTCGACAGTAACATTATTCTTTATATATATAATTATAGGCTCATCATGTCCATTTAGTAAAACAACAACTAGGCCACTCTAAGCTCTATGACCTGGCCAGCCATAGAACTTCAAGACGGTTTATGGTACCAGAAACTAGTTTTCTCTTGTGGAGTTGATATCATATCTAAATACAAAGTATTTGGTTGATCCCATAACATATTTGCCACTGTTTCACTGAGGAAAACAGAAGATAGAAATTGGTTTAACAGTTTAGGGATTATCCAGAACTTGAAATGTTCTTGGTTGTATTATGACAAGAGGCCCAAAATACAAGAATTTGCTGTGGGATAGTCTTTATGTATGCTGTGAATATGTGTTGCTCTCATTGGTTGATTAAAAATAAGCTGTCATGGCCCATGGCAAGTCAGGGTAGAGTCAGGCAGGAAATCCAAGCAGCGATAGAGGAGAAGGGCAGAATCTGACTGATGCCAATGTAGCATGAATAATAAAAACTCAGAGACAGATATTGGGTTTCAAGCTGAAGATCAGAAAACAGAGCAGCCAACCACTAAAGAGACCTTTATCTCTACCAAATCTTCAGACCAAAAAGGCAAGATTTTGTCTCCATAAGTCATCAGACTCCACACTCCAGTGAGTTTCTGTCTCTTCCCCTTTATATTCTTCTCTCTGCCCAGTCCCATCACTCCTGTCTCTACCTTCCTAGTACTGGGATTAAAAATGATTGACTCTCAAACACTGGGATTAAAGGTGTGAGCCATTACCACCTCTTGTGTAGCTCAGGGTTGCCTTGAAGTCACAGAGATCCGTCTGCTTCTGTCTCCTGATTAAAGGTGTGCTACCACTCCCTGGCCTCTATTGGCTTAGCTTTGTATTATGTTCTTCAGACAAGCTTTATTTATTAAAATACAAATAAAATATAACTACATTCCCCCAGTTTGTCAAAGTAAAAAAGGCAGCTTTAACTAATATAAGAAAAACTATATACTTAAATAAGTACAATAACTATATACAATATATAAAGGCAATAGGTACATTAATAATGTCTAGTCCACTTGAATTTGACAAATTCAGAGAAAACACTCCATTGTCTATGCTATCTTGAATCCAAAATCTTGAACCTAATTTATCTTGTAATATAACTTGCTTTCTGCATCTGGTAAAGTGGTGTGGGACAATGGTCTGTATTCTGTCAATTATATTTTAAATAAATGCGGATTGGCCAGTAGCCAGCCAGGAAATATAGGTGGGACAACCAGAGAGGAAGTAGAAGCAGGTCAATGAGAACAGGAGAATTCTGGGAAGAGGTAAGCTTGGTCTGCGGTTGTGACCCAGCTACAGAAGAAGCAAGATGTGACTGCCTCGCCAAATAAGGTACCAAGCTATGTGGCTAACACAGACAAGAATAATGGGCTAAGGGGCGGAAATGGAAACTTTTATAATTTAATAAAATTACTTTAAAAATAACAAAACCTGAAAAAAAAGAAAGAACTTTTAAAAAGTTCAGTGTCCTTAGCAAGCAGGGAAATGCCAACTACAATTACTTTAAGAATTCATCTTCCCCCAGTCAGAATGGCTGAGATCAAGAAAGTAACTGACCACAAGTGCTGGCGAGGTGGAAAGTGGAACCCTCATTCGCTTCTGGTGGGAGTACAAACTGGTACAGCCACTCTGGAAATCAGCGTGGGGCCATCTCTCACAGCTACAAATAGATCTATCGAATGACTCAGTCATGCCTCTCCTAGGCATACACCGAAGGATTCGAAATCCTACTATAGAGATGCTTGCTCAACCACATTCATTGCTGCTCTACTCACAGTGGCTGGGAAATGCGAGTGATGAACGGATAATCAAACGTCATATGCAGATGCATGGCAGAACTGTACTCAACCACGAAGAAAAGGGAGGTTTGCAGACCGGTTGTGGGAACTGGAAAATACTGTATGGAGTGAAGTAATCCATATTCAGAAAGACAAATGCTTTGAGCATTTTGTCTTATTTAGCGATCCAAGTCTGAACCTTCAGATTTGAGCATATAATGAGAAGAAACCCTAAGAGCCAGGAAAGTAAACAGGAAACACAGGGAGAGAAGGAACCCTAGGGAGAAGGGTAGTGGAGCGTCGATGGTATAAAAGTGGGAAGGAGAAAAATGGAAGCTGCAATGGGGAGGGGAAGCGTGGTGCAGATAGAGAGGGAGGGAGGAAAGAGATAAATAACACTAAGGATATTCAAAACAGCCACAGGGAAGCACATTATTTCATAATACCATTTAAAATATATAATATATTTATGTACATACGTAAATATATGTTTTAAAATGTAAACATGGTTCCATACATGAGATAATAACACTCTTCCCTCCAAGAGCCATAGACAATCTATCTAGAGTTCCAGTGCCAAGCATAGGCAATCGTCCTTTGAATTGGTCAGGGGACCCACGAGACTCCCAAAACAATATAGGCTATGGTCACTGTCTTTGATTGCCTCCCAGAACCTTAAAGTTTCTGTTGCTGAAGATACCACACACTTTGGACACAAGACTTGGGAGGAATTGAGCTGGAGACATGGAATCCTATCCCTAAGGGTCAGCTCTTTTATAGTCTAAGACGGTGCTATGCATCAGAGGGGAGCAAACAGCTGTCATAAGTGGATGTAAAGTCTTAGAACCATAAGGATCACTATGTTCCCAGGTGGAGCAGTAGTGAGACTTTCATCTCAGGGGGAGCTAACATTGGACTTAAGTCCTACCCAATAGGAGGGAATTCAATGCTCAGTACTATAAATCTAACCAACTACCGTGGCTGAATGGTTCTTAAATTCTAGAGGAAAGTCAACTACTGCTGTTTTCCTAACCCAACATAATTTCTAAAAAAAAAAAAAAGAATAATGGGCTAATATAAGTTATAAGAGGTAATAAGATGCCTGAGCTAATGGGCCAATCAGTTTATAACTAATGTAGACCTCTGTGTGATTTCTTTGGGAGTTGACAATTGCTGCCCAGGCAGGACAGAAAACTTCAGACAACAGTAAACAAAGAAAACTTTATCTAGTCCTCAACTTCCTCAGAAAGCCAAGAAAGAAATAGTATTAACTGAGTAAGCAGGAAATGCAAGCAATATACTTCCAAGAAATGTGAGAAGTTACAGAAACAGATGACTTCATGAACAGTCATCCAAAGTTCCTCTGTAACATTGGGTCATCCATCTTTGGCCTACAGGCCTAGCATATTGGATAAATTTGTTTGTGAAGCAGGATATTCTGAAGGGCTATCCTTCCTTATTTTGACAATGTTGGGCAGTCATTTTTTTTGTCCTGCTTGTCCAATTAGGACAGCATACTGTCAGCAGCCAAGTCAAGGGCACTTTCTTTACCTACTTTAGCCACAAAGAAAATAAACCCTCTGTGGAGTTTCTTTGATGCCTATCATCTTCTCTGAAGTAGATTGGTTATGCCAGGAACACATGTGTCTCATTGTCATAAAAAAGAGGCTATGCTGTTAAAACATCTTAAATGCCATATTCTGCAGATCTCTGAAGTGTTTGAAGATGACCTCTCTATCTAAAATATATCTTTGCTTGACCTTGAAAATATACCTAATATGACTACAAGTTCATTGCAATAGGTAATTAACTATTAACTGGCAGTTCCTTATTATCCTAAACAGTTGGTGGTAATAATTTTTGAGGACTAGAAATTTTCATTACATTGTTAAATGAGTTGTATACAAAACCTTGAACAAGAGTAGAAATGTTTGTACAGTATGTTCTAACAAAATAAATCTCAAATTTGTATTAATATACAAAATTTGTATATAATATACAAAAGTCCAATTCAATATAAAACTTTAAAAACTAGTAGTTGCTTTTAAAAGAGTAGATTCAATGATCTACCTTTTAATCTTATCATATCTATATCCTCCCTTTTTTCTTTTCAGAGTAGATTCAATAATCTACACTTTTATTCTATCATATCTATAACCTCCTTTTTTCTTTCCAAAACAAGAACCTTGAATCTAATTTTCTTTATTTAGCTTTTCTCCTGATCATTACCAATAACTTGTAACCAATCCCCTTAAACAATGACAAATATCCACAACCCAATGAAAGACCAAAAGTTGTCCACCTCATCTCTTGGGAATCTGGGTATCATGTTCTTAAATTTATTTCCTGCTATTTGAGGGCAACAGCATCTTTAGGGGATCTTGAAAAGAAAAATTTGGGTTAACTGTCAAGTCCTGGGAGAGGTAGTTGTTCCATTTGTTGTTCAGTCTCTGCATAATGAGAAAGTGCAGGGCTTGACTCAAATCCTGGCTAGCATAGTCTGTTAAACTGGATCACCTTAGCTAGTCACCTCAAAACTGATCTGAGCAGTTTGTAGTTCAAAGCTGGCCTTTAGGCAGTGTTTTTCAGCTTAGTGGTGTTATTATAGTTCTGAAGGAATTGTCATTGTCGGGCCACATCCTCCTTTTGGAGACTTCAAAGGTCACTGTTAGATGTGCCTATGGTTCACTGCAGAAAACTGATACTCAAGCCTGAAATCATATACAGGAAGATAGGTGAAACTTTTTCCTATAAGGAGTTAGTACTCTATATGACCATTAATAGCATGACAAAAATTTAATACATATATATGCACATATATATATATATATCAGTATTACAAAAGTTATACCTTAAGAAAAGCTGTTAAAGAGTTAATATCAATCAAAGGATTATGAGATTAGTGGCACTGAGGAAGTAAGATATAGAAAATGAAGTAACATCACAGCCACGTGACAATACGAAGATGAATACAAATGGGTTAATTTAAATGTAAGAGCTAGCTAATAGTAAGCCTGAGCCATTTGCCAAATATTTATAATTAATGTTATGCCTCAGAGAGGTTATTTGGCAACTAGTTGTGATAGAGAAATGTCCAGTTACAAGAATGAGTTCTGAATTCTGCTCTGGTTTCTTGTTATCTTTCTTTTCTTTTTTTCAACCTTAATAAACTCCGCTGCCTGAAAGTTCTGCATGAAAATTAGACTAAAATTGAGAAGCACCTGTACACCTTATGGATGGGCCACCTGCAGTGGCCAGCTTATCTCCCCATGCCTTCCCATCATACCCACTGTATGTATTCAACGTACTATCATAAGGTCATTTTGAGCAATTTTATTTTTAAAGGCATAGGAGAGCCACATGATGCAGTAATCTAGAATAAGTAGTGTTAGTGTTCAGGCATCTGTACCCGCCTGTTCTTGAGGTCCTGACAGGATAAGCCCTCAGCCCTAGTCACTAGGAACACCTGTGCACTGTTCAGTAAGTTCCCTTTTAAAAGGTGGGCCTTTCCCACCTCCTGTCTCTTCCTTTCTCTCTCTTTCTGCCTGTCTCTCTGTCTTTGTCTCTTCCCTTCTACTGCTCCTTTTCCCAAAGGCTGGTCTCCCCTCTCCCCTTCCCCCTTTCCCATTCACTTTGTCCCAATAAAAAACCTGTCCACCTGAGCTCTGTCGCATGGCGTCTTTCTCTCATGCGCTCCCCCCCCCCTTTTTTTTTAAATTACAAGTAGCCTTTGAGGTTTTATTTTTAGACCTGGAATGGTCAAATAGAAAATGTCTCAGACTGTTCTGCTTTTGAAATGGTACCATAAACTGGGTAGTTTACAAATGGAAGATTTATTTCTCATCATTTTCCTCGCATTATCAGGCTAAGACGTCTAAAATTAAGGCAACAGTCAATAGATTCTGTGTTGGGTGAGGCCTTCGTTTTCCGTTCCTAGACAGTGCCATTTCACAACATCCTTACATGGGGGAAAAAGTGAGCAGTTGTTCCCAGAAATCCTATTGGTGGTAGTCGGCCACTGTGTATTAAACAATTCCCCAGGATCTCAACTCCTTATTATCACCTGGAGGGTAAACACTTTGCCGAGGGTGACAGATATTTATATATCTAGACCCATAGGTATTCGGTATTTTTTTTTATTAGGAATGGGTCCCATTCCTCTATTTGAATGCTCAGTAATCAGGGAGTGAAACTTTATGATAGGATTAGAAGGATTAAGAGGTGTGGTCTTGTTGGAGAAAGTGTGTCACTGGGGTTGGGCTTGGAGGTTTTCAAAAGCCCACAACTGGCCCTGTGTGACCCCCTCCCCAACACCCCGTGGGTAGTAAGAATGTAGCTCTATAGCTAAGGCAGGAGTGTGGGAAGACAGTAAATGTTCCTGAGACACTACGAGAAAAGCACATAGATGGAGAGAGACTGTACCGGAGAACTAGAGAGAATCTTCTCTGGAAACTAAAACTTAAACTTCCTTTAAGGTCTCCCAGGGGCTCCTTTGTCACCGAAATTGTTACCAGATCTCTTCCAGGACATTAACCCTCAGAAAGGCAACTCGTTGCCCGGCAACCTCCCTAACGCTTCCGCGGTCTCCCTATGATTGGCTATGAGCGGGCATCGCGCGTGACGTCACTGTGCAGCGCCGGAAGTGCCTGACCCTCGAAGTGGGATTCCTGGGCCAGGCTGCCGGCTGCGGAGCCGCTGGCTTTGGGGCGGAGACCGGGACTGAAGCCCCACCTGGGGCGGAGGGAGCGCGGGAGCGACGGGACAGGCGGTAGGCGCGGGCCACAGGGCGAGTTCTCGGCAGGGCGACCTTCCCAGGTTGGCGTCCCGTCCCGTTGCTAGGGCCGACAGAGGAGCTCTGGGAACTTGGCTTAGAATATTCTAGGCTTAGAGTATTCTAACTAGAGTCTATTTGCTCTGTCTCCTTAAAATTTTTTTTTTTTTCCTGTAGCGGTGTCTACACACTTCCTCATTTTCCGCTTCAACAACACTCTAGAGCTAAATTAAGTGCTTGCAAGTGGGTGGCTGTTCGTGCAGACGGAAAGCAGCCTTTTCTTCGTGATGACGAAGGGAATGGGGTCGTCCGTTTGGAGTTTGAAGGACCTTTGCAGATGGAACGCAGCTTCTTTGGCAGAGGGCCTTTTGAACCTTTTTTTGGGAATTTTCTAATTTTCTAATTAGAGAGTAGAAGAAAGGTGGCGAGCGATTAGTGTAGTGGTCTTAAACTGGGGGAGATGGGTACTGAAATTTGGTATTTGTAAATCAAAGAATGTGTGGTTTCCTAGCATATACAGGTACTACCAGTCCCTTTTAGACAGCTAGCTGCCCAATGAAACCTAGGGGATTTGTATCGTGTTTGTTGTTTTTCCTTTTGGCATTGTGACATAATGTAAGCATTTCACAGTTAGTGCGTTTCTGTATTCTGATGTCCAATGTCCACTTAGAAGTCTAAGACAGAAACGCGGGGTGACTTGGAGAGTATTTGTACAAAGCGTTTTCACCTCTTCATGTCGTCCTGCCACTACCCCTTTACACTATTCGCCTAAAGGCATTTAAAGAAAAAGTAGTCTAAAGAGGAGGGCAGCATTTCCTTTCACAGACAGCGTGAGTGCTTGTCAGTGGTATTCTTCGAGGTGGATATTGTTTTTGTTTTTTTTTTAAAGGCATATTTACTTTGCCTTTTAAAATAAAGAGCAATACCTTTAGCAATTACAAATATTTATTTTTTAAATATATGTATTTTATGTACATGAGTTCTGTCATATACATCATTAACTCTTTTGTCATATACGTATACTTCTGCATGCCAGAGGAAGAGAACGAATTCCATTATAGGTGGTTGTTAGCCACTATGTGGTTGCTGAATTGAACACGGGGCCCCTGGAGGAGCAGCTTATGCTCTTAACCACTGAGCCACCTCTGCCTAGCCTTTTCATCCAGTAAGGCTTCCTCCAGCAGCTAATGGGAGCATATCCAGAGACCCACAACCAAACATTAGGGGCTGCCCTGGGAGCCCAACAAAGTGGGGGAAGGATTGTAGGAGCCAGAGAGACACAGGAGAACGTGGTCCCCAGAATCAGCTCAGCAGAGCTCATAAGGGCTCATAGAGACTGAAGCAGCAATCACATTAGGGTGTATGCATGTTTGCTGTTTAGCTTTAGGTTTTTGTGGGACTCCAAAAAGTGGGAGAGGTGGTGTCTCTGACTCTTTTGCCTGCTCTTGGGACCCTTTTCCTCCAACTGGGTTGCCTCATCCAGCCTTTATATGAGAGTTTGTTTCTAGTCTTATTGCATCATTATTTTATTTTGTTTTATTTTATTTTTATTTATTCTTTTGCCATGTTTGGTTGATATTCCTGGAAGGCCTGCTCTTCTCTGATGGGAAACAGAGGAGCAGTGGGTCTGGAGGAGAGTAGAGGTGGGGGGTGGTTTGGAACCAGGACTAGAGAGAGGAGACTATGGTTGGATGTATTATGAGAGAAGAAAGAATAAATAAAAACAAAATATCTTAAAAATAATTACTTTTGCCTGTATGTCATTATGTGCCTTTAAGCATTCCCAGCATTTCAGTCATGTAGGCAGGGAGATCTCTTAGTTCAAGGCCAACCTAGTCTACACAGCAAGTTCCAGGCCACCCAGAACTATTTAACAAGACCCCGTCTAAAAGTCAAATACACCAAAGTACTATTTTGTAAAGATCCTAGGGACTTGCAGACCCCGAGCCTAGTAGAATCTATGAACTGCAGGTTCAGTGAGAGCCTGCTTTACAAAATGGCGAAGAGCTATAGCAGAAGATACCCATGTCAACCTCTGTCCTCCATGACACACCTACTCTCACATATTAACTTGCATATGTAACACACGTGTGACACAAACTACACTGAATAGCTAAACACCTTGGAAGCTATATTTTATAGATTTTTGAAAGCTTTTCAAATGAAGGGATTTGTTGCCTTTTAAACTCATTTAAATTAGAAAGTAGGGCAGAGGAGATGACTCAGCTGGTAAAGAATCTGGTCACCAGGAATCCTCTGAGAACTTGAGAATTTCGGTGGTTGTGGTGTTCTGTCTGTCATCTCAGCACGTGTGGGACACAGACAGGGAATCTCTGGCACAGGCTCACTAGCCACACCAGCCCATAAGGGAACCTCTGGGCTCAGTGAAAGAAAGACTGCCTCAATATATAAGATGGAGCACTATTGAAAAAAGGTGTTAACCTTGGGCCTCCACACTCACATCTGTTTGTAACTGTTCATTTTGGCCTTGTGTGTATGGCAGATCAACAGATTCTGAAATTGTTTCATTTCATTGCAGGGGTGAAAGGGAAGCCATGCAGAAATCTGAGTACCCTGGGGGTGTGCAGTTGAGAAACAGAACAACAGGTATAGAGCTTTGCTTTTTCAAAGGGAGAGGCCGGGCTTGTTAATGATGAGACATTCTCTGTTCTGTGTGGATACCAGATAGTTTCTCTTGCGTATTTGTCTTTTGTACTGATCTAATTTTCCCCCCTAGGTAATTATGATCAAAGGACATCCTCAGGTGCACAAATAAAACACAGGACGACAGTTCAGCAGAGCAAATCCTCCTCATTAGCTAGTTCTCCTGAGGCTGCAAGAAGGGTTCATCCTCGGCCAAGCGACAAACTCAACCCTAAAACTATTAACCCGGTGAGTACAGATTCCTCAGGCAGTACGTTTTCACTAGGAATAGGCACTTATCTGATTATAGTTTAACCATTCAAGAAACAGGCCTTTGGCTGATTAGAGTTTCACTCTTCTGAATGCTTTCCTGGAGTTCCTTTCTGCTAGTTTTGAACTAGCTATGTTAATTTTGTTATGCTCCGAACTGTATGTCAGCTTTTTAACTTTCTGTCCTGCTTCCTAATGTCAGCGAACTAGCTTGCATTCGGTTGCTATGGGGTTGATTATTCTTGTGCTTCTGTATCCACCTAGAACTCTTAACTATTCCTTTATGCTCTACAGATTCGGTCCACCAGAGATCAGGATATAATCCTCTGTTTAACAGAGGCATACAATCAGTTTGGAGAAGTTACCCTGATTCTCTGATCTCTACATATCTATACTTGGCTGAATGGCATGCTGGACATACAGAGCTGGCTAAAAGTAAATGTGTCCTCTCTGTCCTTTGCACCACTGCTATAAAATCCAGGAGATGCATTCAGACATCTGTTTGTAGGACTTGTTCCTGATCTTTGACTCTACCAATCTTTTGTGGCATAAAGTGTAAAGCCAATTTGAAGAAGTTACATACAATCCCTGATCTGTACACATACGTGCATGGCTGGTAGACATGTGGAACATACAGTAATGGGTAGCCAATCCCTACTCCCTTTATCCTTAATTCCTGAATTCTTTGTTCAGCCCTCACCTTGAAGACTCAGACTGGCAGAGGAAGTGGAAAGATGTTTTGCTCTGTGTGTGGTTCCAGCCACCTGCAAAGCTTTGAGCCAAATTAGAGATTGACAAAAAAAAAAAAAAAAAAAAAAAAAACCCAAAAAACTGCATCTTGGTTTTGTGTGTGGTCTTTTGTTTTTTCAAACATGTGGCTGAGCAGGGATGCGCACAAAATAACACACTGGGGGTTTAGAAGTCAGGTTTTATTTTATTTTATTTTTTTTGCCTCTGATCTCTACAGGATTAAAATTGAAGATATGAATAAATGGAGTTAGTGGTGATATTTCTATTTTTTAATTTCAGTTTGGTGAACAGTCACGAGCTCCCTCTGCATTTGCAGCTATCTACTCGAAAGGAGGTATTCCTTGCAGGTAAAATCAATATGAGGTATAGCTGACTTTGTGGTTCAAAATAATTGCTTGAGATCAATATATTATTTAGTTTAACTTTGTTGAAAATGTATTTACTAGTGAGATTTAAATCAAGGTGACATTACCTTGACTGTTGAATTGGTATCGATCCTTGGACATTGTTGATAAACCAAAAAAAATCCAACTCAACTCCAATATGTAATTACTAAGATCTGTAGTAGAACACCGAATATTTTCAGAAATTAAATTGACCTGAGTGTACACTTTTGGTACAACTAATTTAAACATTCATAGGCTTCTGCAAATTCTAAATCAATAGGCCCTACCTTGTTGGTAATGTAAACATTGATAGTGCAGTGGAATATTATTTCTTAGTAAGTATATATGACTACTTTTGCTTCTTTTTAGATAAATTCTTGATTCCCTTTTTCATAGAATGTTTTGTTTTATCCTGTTCTTCATGGTAGAATTTTTTTTATGTCATAGAAAATATAAGTACAACATAAATGTTTATGTTTGATTCTGGATTTTCAAAACTGCATTTTTTAAAAAATGGTATCTTTAAATTTGGAGTGAAAAATAAGCTGAAGAAGCCCCCCCCCCCCACTAAGAGAGGGTTTCTCTGTGTAACTGCCCTAGTTGTCTTGGAATTTGGAATTCACTCTGTAGACCAGGCTGGCCTTTAACTCAGAGCTTCACCTGCCTCTGCCTCCCAAGTGCTGAGATTAAAGATGTGTGCCACTACCACCTGGCTAAAGAAGCATTCTTGAGTTTATTATTACATTTTATGCACAGATTCTATTTTGAAGGGTTGGGGATGTAGCTCAGTTGACAGAGTGCCTCCCCTCATTCTTAAAGCCCTGAGTTCCATCTGCCAAGACTCCATAAACTTGGCATGGTCCTCTGTACCCGTAATCCTGTCACTGGCATGGGGTAGCGGGAGGAAGTTCATTCATGACTGCATAGTGGACTCAAGGCCAGCTTGCTTTACACGAGAAGCTATCTTACACACATTGAGACTGAAGCTTTGCTTTATTGTAAACTCTGGAGCTTCTTGAGTACTTTTCCCTAGAGTGGTTGAGATTTGCTGAAAATGTAAAAACTGATTTCTTGCTGAGGCTATTGTCAGTGTAACAGTGAAGAAGCCAAGCCAGAGAGCTGAGTGAAACCAAGATGTCTGGGAGTGACCAGTGGTCAGTTCACAGCCTGACGGTAGTGTTTAGGAGTGACTGGTATAGTCAGATCCGAGCATGACGGTAGTGTTTGGGAATGACCAGTAGTTGGTTCACAGCATGACGATAGTGCTGTATTGTAAACTCATCAATTACAGTTCAGGAGTTGCTCTGGGGAACAGTGAGAGGCCTTAATTCAGGACCGCTTGTAACCTCAAAAGGGGCCATTTCATCTTCCTGTTTGTAGTTTTTCTCTTTAAGAAGGAGTAAAACAGATTTGCCTCCATATTATTAGTGAGTGTTATCAGTGTTAGGTTAAGAAAATGTTCTCTGTGAGCCTCACCTTTTCTCATTACTACCTGTTTTCAGTTTCGGTAACTTACCTATTTTGTTGTAATTGTGTCTGAGAGAGATCAGTGTAACATGTATATCACGATTCTGAGAGAGTGACATGCTTAAATATAAATAAAAATATGCATAAAAAGGTTTACAATACACACTTACTAAACAGCTTCATAGATAATGTGGGAAAATGAAGGATTGCTTATTTGCTTTACTTTGTCCATGTCCTTACGAGTATGGTATACACTCCTGTATATCACAACATAATTCTACTGCGACTCTGTTCTGGCAAGAATACTGTGTTATAAGCTCCCTACCTATAAGTGCTTGCGGGGGTTCCTGTTACAGTTTCTGACTTTTGTATTTTAGATTGGTACATGGCTCAGTAAAACACAGATTACAATGGGAATGCCCGCCTGAAATTCTTCCATTTGACCCGCTTCTAATTACTTTAGCTGAGGTAAAATATTCTAGCTCTTCTGAGTGCTAATAGAAAAAAATCTTTTTGGAATTTCATTGTTACTTCATAGCTTTTAAGAACATCTCACTGTAAACTTTTAAAAGAAATATCAAGCAAGAGACACTAAAGTATCAGACTCTAGGCAAGTGGTTGTGATAGTTATGTATATATGTGCATATATACAGGACATTTTATATACACACATAAACATATTTATGTAAAATGAATGGCTTGACCAGTCTTATAAAAATGAAGTTCTAACAGGGATTTATAGATAAATGAAATGGATGGTATATTGAACTTAGTTCTTTTTTAGACAGAAGTCTTTTATATAAAATAACAGACTATGGTTTAGACTAATCAAAGCTCATGATGCATTACATAGTACAAATGATTAAAGTCCACAAAGTGCTTTAATTTGTAAAGTCACTCAAGGGCTTCTGCCTTTGCATCCTTCTAAAATATTTGTTGGTTGTGTGACTATGTGGGTAGCTGTGGTTTGCCATGGAGTGGGTATAGGAGTCAGAGGACTTCATGGAGTTGCTTTCTTCCTTACACCGGATGGGGTCAGGGAGTGAACTCGGGTATCAGGCTTAGTTGGAATTGCCTTTACCTGCCAAGCTATCTCAGTGGCCGAGATCAGTCCTGTATATACCTGTGGTCCAACAACAGTTCATGTATGTCTGTACTGGGTAGCAGTTTCCTTTTTTCTTCTACTCAGTAGAGTGGAAGGAATACAGACCACTGCTGAGATCCATTTCAGCTTTGGCTTTCGATTCGCCAGCTTGAAAATGAGTAAGATTCAGGTACTGTCAGCACAGGTCCTGAAATTCTTGGAGAATTATTTACCATATTGGTCATTTTGTTTTAGAAAATATAGTAGGACAGTGGGAAGGGGACATTTGACCACTGCTTGGAAGCAGATACTCAGGTCAAATTGACAAAATATTGGAAATTGGCATTGGTGACATGACTTTGCAGCTGGTTACTTAGACCTGTGCCACAGATAGATCCGAGGGCATTGCTCTTCCTTTCCTCTTTGCTTTGTTTGATCTTTTTTGAAGGTCAGATGGTCATTTTTTTGTCCTGTAGTAGTGGCTGGTAAGTCATGAGTGCAGCCATCCCTTTCTACGGCAGTTGGGAGGAAAGGCACCCACGATAAACTCTGCTGTATACAGCTTGTATTCTCAGACTGTGCCCCACCGTGAACGGTAGATAGTTCTGACAGTGTCCCAGCCAATGCAGGATCTCACTTCTAAATATCTTAGTGTCTTTAAATGAGAAAGAGAGTCCTTGTATTAACTCAGCTGCTCACATTGGGGCTCCAGAACAGAACAGGCACTGTGCACCTTACTGTGCTTCAGTGTTTCCTAGGAAACAGTGGTCTCCATGTTTGATTGCTGCCTTATCTTCTCCCATCAGCTTTTCCTTATGTTCCACCTCTCCTCCACTTACCTGTCCTTAGTGTTCCATTTTTATCTCTTTCGTTTTTTTCTTCCCTTTTTGTTACTCTGTTGATTTACATTTTCTTGCTCTTTTTTTCTTATTCCATGTGAGGATAGAGACTTCTGTGTCTTGTATCTTACATGATTTCTTGCTATAAGTCAAACAATAATAGCTGAAATTGCTTACTGTGTTAGAAAGACATTAAGCAAACATGTCAGGAGCATTGAGTTTTGTGGCTGTTAACATAATCAAAAGGTAGGAATCATGTTTCTGTGTTTGTATTGTCTTTGGCAGGGTCTGAGGGAAACGAAACATCCTTATACCTTTGTGTCCAAGGAGGGCTTTAGGGAATTACTTCTGGTCAAGGGTGCTCCTGAAAAAGCAGTACCATTGCTACCTAGACTGATCCCTGTGCTGAAGGCAGCTCTGGTAAGTCATGTATTTCACTGGACTTCATTATGCTCAGTCACATGATAAGGATGGAAACTCTGATCCAAGAGAACACAGGCTGCTCCTCCCCTCCCCCATATTGCATGCAAATCAGTGCTTTACCTGTGGGTTTCTCAGGTATGTGCAATGTCAGCCCACTGTCATTCAGGGTCATGTACTTATGCACCTAACCCCTTTAGGGGGTGTCTCAGGGTCCTGGAAATGAAGGAAAGCTTTGGGCGATGAGAGGGAAAAGCGCAGATGACTCTGTGCTCTGTGTGCTAGATGAATCTTAGTGATTGCTCCTAGCTGACGGAAGCTGATCTGCCGCAGATACAGTGCATTAAAGCTTTCTCCCAAACTCTGTTTGTTGAGCCATTTCTAGGATTAAATGCTTCATCCCATGCCCCCTTCCATTTCCCCCCACCCCACCAACTTTTTCCTAACCTGACTTCCCTTTCATTTATCCTCATTCTGTCCCTCTACCTTTATTCCCCATTGAAGCCAAGGAGCATCTCATTCAGATGTAAATGCATTAGTTCTGATGGAAAGTCTGTTCTGAAAGTAGAAAGTGGGACGATACACACAGGGCCATGGGAAAGGTCCAAATGAAGGATCCCAGAGAGTCTTTCCGAGGTTTGTGTTGGCTTCAGTTCTTCCTGTTAACTGACCCCACAGGTCCACCCTGATGACGAAGTGTTTGAGAGAGGACTGAGCGCACTCGTACAGCTAAGTGCAGTTGTTGGCCCATCTCTGAATGGCCATCTGAAACTCCTGCTTACAAGTGTGAGTACTGCAGAGACCAGACCAGTTGTGTGCACGTCCCCACAACCGCAGTCAGCCGCTCACCTAGCTCAAATCCCTAGAAGGACCTTCTCTTGTCTTTGTGATAGCATCCTGGCCCGAAACAGCAGAATCATGGGAAACGTCTGTTTGCTGCCAAAGTCTCCTAGGTGTCAGGCCTTCACGGCGGGAAAGATGTGGTAGTGTGAAACAGGCGACTTAGGGCAGGAAACATTATGGGCACATAGGAGGGGCTCAGGGTTCCAATAACCTTTCTCTCCGACTGAGCCCCAACTCCCACTTCCCACTTCTCAGTAACACCATCATATGAAGGGTCCAACAAGAATAAGTTCTCTCCTTAGCTAGAGCCTCATGAATCTCTCTGGAGAAACCCTTCCCTGAAGACAAACCAAAGGCTTGTTTTATTTACCTGGGCATTTCTCACTCTAGTCACTATGACAGTCAGTGTTAATTTTTACCATAATCCACAAGTGCGGATTAGACTAAGTAGCTCACAGAATAGTTTAGTAGATAGATAGTAAGTACCTCTTCAATATTTTCTAATGGATTACATACATAACTGGCTTTAGGTTTAAATAAAAAGTGCTTGGTGTCATTCTATTAAACCCTTGTTGAATGTTTCTGCAATGTTTACCTGAGAGCTTGGCTTGTTTTAGCTGAATTGTCTAGGTGTTGCTCTCAGAAGTGCATGTATGTTATGGGAACACTGGTATTTCCCGACACCCTCCATAGCACTCTCTGCTAGTGCCTGCGATTCTGCCCTCCTGCACATATGCTGTCCTTTGGAAACGGAATTCTGTGTTTCCAGCTAGGGCCTGTAGATCAGTAAGCGTTCTTGTGGTTTCTAGTCTGATTCCTCCATTAGTCACTGTTACTTTTCAACGATTCCTCTTATTGTTGGGTAACATTTGCTCTATAGGGGTAACTTTCTGTCACAGTTCTCTGCATGGGTTTACATGTGACAAAATGGGAAAGTGTGCCATGCTTTTGAAAACTTAACTTTTGTGTGAGTACACGTGTGGCTATGTGTGGGTTCAAAAGCGTATGCATCTCTACGTATGCACATGTGCGTACATGTGAACTGTACAGAACCATCTCTACGTATGCATGTGGGAATACATGTGAAATGTACAGACCCATCTCTATATATGCACTTGTGCGTACATGTGAAATGTACAGACCCATCTCAGGTGTCATCTTCAGAAATACTGTCCACCTGTTTTACGATAGAGCTCACCAAGTAGGCTACATTGTGCAGGCAATGAATCCGAAGGAACCTTTTGCTTTCTGCATCCCCATTGCGGGAATTACAAACATAAGCCACCATACCCAACTATTTATGTGGATCTTGGGAACTGAAGTCAGTCATTTCCCCAGCCCCAGAAATTGTGTCATTATAGCAGATATCATAGGATAGGTAGTGCTTGAATTATCATAAATTCAACCTTTAACCAGCTGCCATATAAGTAAATTGCTATAAGTAAATTTTAGTGAAATGTTTATTAAAATACATTTGTATTCTTAATTTAAGACGTCGTAAAAATTATTTGTGCTTATGGCAAACCTTTTTTTTTATTTTGGAATTCCCCCTTTTCCCAACCTTCAAAAGCTTTCCAAGAGGCTAACGGACAAAAAATTCAAAGAACCCATCACCAGTGCCTTGCAGAAGCTGGAGCAGCACGGCGGGAGTGTAAGTAGAATGCCACACCTGTACCCATGCGTTGTTTCTGTGCACTGCACCCGTACCCACACGTTGTTTCTGTGCACTGCACCCGTACCCACACGTTGTTTCTGTGCACTGCACCCGTACCCACACGTTGTTTCTGTGCACTGCACCTGTACCCACACGTTGTTTCTGTGCACTGCACCCGTACCCACACGTTGTTTCTGTGCACTGCACCCGTACCCACACGTTGTTTCTGTGCACTGCACCCGTACCCACACGTTGTTTCTGTGCACTGCACCCGTACCCACACGTTGTTTCTGTGCACTGCACCTGTACCCACACTTTGTTTCTGTGCATTGTACTTGCAAGACTGTTCGGAGGATCAGTGTGTGGTTAGTTTATGTTAACTCATTACAGCTGCAAGGATAAATGTGAAAATGTCTGGTTTTTCATCTTTCAGACTAAAATTTTCTGTTTTGTTGGGGTGGTATAATTTTTAAGATGGTTTTTTGCAGAAGCAGCCTGGGTAAATAAAGGCCTGTGTACATCTGTGGTGGTCTTGGCAGTGTACTCTTACTAGGTTTTCTCTCTAATCTACTTTAATGTTTTGTTTTAACGTATGAAAAGGTCAAAGGATGACTAACTTAGCCCAACTCTTAAAAAATGCTTTTTAAAAATTACATATTTGTTTATTTCTGTACTTGGCTGTACTATGGAGAAATCTCGGTCCTTATGTGTGCTAACCAGGTGCTTCCCGAGTTCCCCGCACTCTTGGCTCTCCATTCCCTCTCAGTCTGCCTTGTTCTCTTCCTCTGAGTTTTAGACTCTCCTGGTACATGGAAATGCCATTTCCACAGTAGTGCAGCACATACACATTCTTCAGGAATAGCTCTGCCAGGCAGTTGTGGCGCACGCCTTTAATCCCAGCACTTGGGAGGCAGAGGCAGGTGGAGCTCACTGAGTTCAAGGCCGGCCTGGTCTACAAAATGAGTTCCAGGACAACCAGGATAGTTATACAGAGAAATCCTGTTTTTGTTTTTTTTTAAAAAAGAGTTGATCTGATTTTTTCCCCCAACTTTTCAAGAGGAAGAATATGGACATTTCATTATTATATGATATCAGCAAAATGAATTGCATTTTTATAATTTGAAAGAAATATTCAGCTAGTTAGCTTAATAATGTAGAACTTTCATTTTCTATATTTTTTAAATAATTAATTAGAAGAAAATGTATATGATTCTGTATAGTGTTTTCCTGGCCATGCCTTAATCAGCTAATTCGGCTAATTTTAATAATCTTTGAATTGAATATGTTTTTGTGATGAACACTTTAAATTTATGCAAAGGAACTAAGCCCCAAAAGAGTTTTTAGAAAATGAATTTTTTTTGGTTAAGTTTGACTCCTAAGCAGGAAATTGGTGTTCAGGCACCGAGTATATGTGCAGAACCACCCCCTAGCCAGACCAGTGTCTTCATTCCTGATGAAGTACTTACTTATCAATTCCCTTGATCACTCAACATCTCAATCCCAGACGTGTTGCCCTTTTCTCCCTGTGAAATCCAAGTGAATGGATGGTGAACTTTAGTCTGTAACTCTCCCTAGTGCTTGTCTGCCTCCAGGAGACCTTTTGAGGGAATGGATCAGGCAAAAGGGAAATGACCATCATGGGACTTTTGTGGATGTTTGTGTTGGATTGGGAAAGTAGTTGTATTAAGATGTAGATATATTTGAGAAGCCCAACATTGTTACTTGGAGCTCACGTGCAGAGGTGTGGCCTATCTTCTAGAGAGAGAGGGTGCCTTTGTTGTTACTCGATCTTATTAGCTTTAGATATTGCTAATACTAAGTTTACAGAGAAGGAGGGTTTGTGGTTACAAAGTATCTTAAATATTCCACAGTCCTCTCTACTGTTCCTTGTGTGTCCTACACTATATTTTAATAATAATTGCTGTCATTGCTAAAGAAAGTTTTCTAGGGGCTAGAGAAATGATTCAGCAGGTAGCAGCACTTACTGCCTTTGCAGAGAACCTGGGCTCAGTTCTCTGCACCTTCATGGTGATTCACAACCACCTGTCCCTCCACTTCCAAGGAGACAAGACATTCTCTGATGGCCCCCTTAGGCACCACGCGTGCACTTGGTACAGAGATATACATGAAAACAAAACAATCATACACATAGGATTTATACATCTAAAAGTCTTTGTTTTTGAGAAAGCTTTGTGTAGAATTAATACCCGTACCTTTTTTCTGCCTTGGTTAGTGTTGTGCTTATTGGAGCTATTTTACTGTCCTTCATGAATATAAGGAATGCCCCTCTTTCTCTTCTAAGAACTTAAAAGTTTCTTACCGCTAGTAGTACTCCATTGTGTAAATGTACCATATTTTCTTTATCCAGTCTTTAGTTGAGGGGCATCTAGGTTCTTTCCAGGTTTCAACTATTACAAGTAATGCTGCTGTGAACATAGTTGAGCAAGCGTTCTTGTGGTATTGAGCATCCTTTGGGTATGTATGCTCAAGAGTTACATTGCTGGGTCTTGAGGTAGATTGATTCCCAATTTTCTGAGAAACTGCTGATTTCCAGTCAGTGTTTGGAAATACTGATTTCCAAAGTTTACACTCCCTAGTATCAGGGATGTATTATGGGGTTAGGGAGAAACCTGGTATCAGGGAATCTTCCAGGAATCCACAAGGATGACCCCAGCTAAGTCTCCTAGCAGTAGTGGAGAGGGTGACTGAACTGGGCTTTAATCAGGTTGGTGACCCTCCTATTGTCATCATAGACCCCTCATCCGGTAACTGACAGAAGCAGATGCAGAGATCAACAGCCAAGCACTGGGCGGAGCTCTGGGAGTTTGGGGGAAGAGAGGGAAGAGGGATTATATGAGCAAAGGGGTCAAGATCATGATAGGGAAACCCACAGAGACAGCTGACCTGAACTTGTGGGAGCTCATGAACTCTAGACCAACATCTAGGGAGCCTGCAGGGGACCGACATCAGCCCTGCAGTCATGTGGGTGACAGTTGTGTATTTTGGCCTGTTTGTTGAGCCCCTAGCAATGGAACCAGGAACTTTCCCTCATATATGAGCAGGCTTTTTGAAATGTATTTCCTATGGTGGGATGCCTTGCTCAGCCTTGATGCGGTGGGAATGAATTTGGTCCTGCATCGGCTTGATATGACATGCTTTGTTGACTCCCAAGGGAGTCCTTTCCTTTTCAGTGGAGGTGGAAGAGGAGTGGTGGGGGTGGGTAGAGGGGAGGTGGGAGGAGGGAAGGGGAAGGAGGGGAAACTGTGGTTGGTATGTAAAATAAATAAAATTTTAATAAAAATAAATATATATGTATATAAAGTTTCTTCATTTGTAATGAGCCTTTTAAAAAATTTTTGGGCGCTGGAGAGATGACCCGTTGGTTAAGAATATTCCCTGCTCTTCCAGAGAACCCAGGGTCCATTCCCAGCACACAAATGGTGTCTCAGTACTGTAGAAGATCCAAGGCCCACTTCTGGACTCTTCATACACTCCACACATGTGGTGCATGGACATATATTCAGGCAAAACACCCATATACTTTAAATAGAAATACATAAAATCTAAATACATTAAAAAGCCAAGAATTCCTAGAATAGGAGTTTGCTCTTTCCTTTGACTGTTATGGATTATAATCATGTGAAGACTTACCTGCTGGGGACATGGAAACCTTTGTTACACCAGAGACACTTTCTTATAAGGAATCTTTGCCAGTCTTAAGGTGAAGCACACTTAGGAACGTCGGGTCCGGTTTTGTCCTCAGCAGCATGCTCACCTGTCTTGGGGAAGGCAAATGCCCCACCCTTTGTTTCTCTCTGGAGTTGTGAGAACTGTGGTAAGTTCTCTGCTAAGTCCTCATGAGCGCTAGACTCACTTGGTCTCCAGCAGAGCCTCATGGGTAGACTTTGCTGGTTTCCCCCTGTGAGTTAGGACATTGGGAGCACAGCAGTAATTAACGCGGGTGTGTGAGTGGAGTGCAGGGGAGATACATTTAAACACTACCCTGACTCTCCACTGTGTCTTAGGTGCTTAAAGGTTGTTATCTGTTTTATTTCCCCCAGGAAAATGCTCTGTTCATTCTGTAATTTTGGTTGTGCCCTTTGTATTACTTTTGTTTAAATCTTGGATTCTTCTTAACCAACACTTGTAATTGTAGTGCCTACCAGGGTAACTGTGTTCTAATGATCTTGCTTTCTTCTGTTGTCAGGGAAGTCTTATCATCATCAAATCCAAAATCCCCACGTACTGCTCTATCGGCTGTTGATTAAAGCCATGCTGCTTCCTCAGGCACTGACAGAGGCTGCAGTGACCCTCTCCTGAGTTCGGTTTACTCTGATTCCCAGCACCATTTGTTGGCTAACTAGGCTCGGAGGATCGTGTCTAATCCAGAGGACTCATTGTGCAAGCTGTTTGTCAACACAAAGCACAGGTGCTAATGGAAGGCAATTAAAATACTTGTGAAAAAGTTGAATTCTGTGAGAGTTCCTCATCTTGGTCATCTGTGTGAATTTATGGATTATATCTATGTGCATATTTTCCAATATATTTTTACTTACAGCCCTTCTAAAGATCACTCTATAGCTGGGCACTTATTTTATATGTTGGTTTTGGCCATTTCCTAGTTTTTATATTTATCAAGAATGAAAAAATTTAAGATAGCAAGTAACATTTGTGACTTCCCTATTAGCTAGGATGTGCAAATGTGTATTTTATAATGTGAAATGTTTTGGAGCATCTTTTCCTTCCTGAATATTCTAGTTTAAAAACCTTGTTTTAAATGTAAAAATTCTATTACAAGTTTATTGTTTACTACACTTGTTAAAACTACCTAAACTTTAAGTGAATATTACTTTTACATTTTGTAGCCTGAAAATACAGATGATGTACATATGCAGATATACAGAAATTAAAATCTTAAAACTTACTTGTACTCATTGATACCATAGTACTTATTTGTGTTTCAGTTACTTTGTTTTTGAAAACATAATTTATGGATGCAGCCCAGAGTTTCTCATAAGCTAGAAACTTCTGGATGATTCTACAAAAGGAAGGAGTAGAGGAAGAGAAATAGAAAATGCGGGTAAGACTTTCAATCTGACTGGTAGGAAGAGAGGCTACAGGGACTTGGATAGTCAAACCAAATTTAAATCATGGTCACACATTGGAAAACATGGGGATAGGCAGTCACTGTGTTATGTGGCAGCAGCTCCATGCCTTCTGAACACTGGATAGATGATGCCGTCCCCATTCTCGCCTCTGGACATCTGGTTGACCCCTTGGCAATTCTTGTTTCAGATAGCTGCACAGCTGTCAGTTGAAAGAATGCAAACGACTGCTGAGTCACCATATACAGACCTGCCTACCCTTGACCAGGGCCTTTGCTGCCTGATCCTGGATCCTCTCTTTCCTCAGAGCTATAGTACCTTGTCACATCCTCAGACCATGCCTGCTCTAGCAGCTGCCTGATCTCAGTCTTGCTTTGGGTTTTCTCTGTAGGCAGCACTACTCAAAGATAGTGGCAGTCTACTTTGATTCCAGTAGTTGAACTTGCTAGAACATCAAGACCTGTAGCAGACACAATAGAGTAATAAACACTTTATTTTGCTTTTATTTTTCTGTTTGAGATACAAAATGTGCACATTGAGTTTACACAAACACGCGATGGCAGATTTCAGTGTACATGTATTGTACTACTCTTAATTCCTACACTGGTGATAGCAGGGCAGCTCTCAACATCCTATCTCTACACCAGAATAGATACCTGATTTATTGTTGCAGACAGTCGCAATTTTCTCCTCCTGTATCCTCTTGGTACTTGTGATATTTCTATGAACAGGGAAGGTATGTGTATCTATAGTACTGTTGTGGCAGCTCTACAGTTTGCCTTAAGATCACTGAAATGAATCTGAATCCTTTAAGCTATATGATGTGCTAAATCATAATGCAATTCAGATGAACTGTTCAATGTTTGTATTCCATTTTCTAAACAGCCTTATGTGTAATTTCCAATATGATAGAATCACTGGTGTTTTCAAAGAATATTTTACTTGATCTTCACTTCTGGTGACTTTGGGGCAGTTAAGGATTCTCTGTCCCTCAATGGCTTATAATAAACATGCTGTGAGATCATTAGGGTGTTTGGGGTGGCTAGAATTGCCCTTTGCTGCTGTTTGAGTTACTTGCTAAGAAGCATTACTAGGTTTTGGAGGACAGACATCCGGACCCTTTGTAAATCTGTAAACATCCTTGGATTGTTTGACACTTTAAATTTCTACTTCATGACACAGTACAAAACAGTCTACATATAAGATCAAACAGGTCCAAAGTAACATGGATTATATAGAGCCTTGGCTTTAATATGGAAAAATTAACAAATACTAAAATAATTTTGTTAGGTATATGCTAACATCTGATAATAAACTAAGTTTTTAAGTGTTCTTAAAAAATGCCAGATACATTAATGTCTTTAACATTAGCAGGTGGAGAAGCCATAGAAATTGGGACTGTGTTTTTGGTCTTTTTTTAATTGCAATAATCTTTGTTTACTTTTCAGTGTTAGATAATTTGAATTAAATGAAAGGTCATTGGCTTTCTGGAAATTAAGTACAGATGTAAATATTTTAGAAAAACCATTTAAAATCCAGGACTGAATACATACAAACGAGTAGGAAAACCCACTTGAGTTTTAAAATCACTGATCTGTGAAAGCCTCAGTACCACGTGGCTAAGGATCAAAACTGTTCCAGATTCTGTGCCTTTTGAATAGCCTCAGAGTATGAAACGAGTTAGCACATTTCATGACCCCAGTGATGGTGCAGAGAAGATGCAGATTGGTAACTGGAAAACTTAAATCTTGGGGGGTGGTTGTTTTTATATTAAAACAAAGCTGTTTGCATAATATGCTTCAGTGTAAAGCTGAGCAATCTATGCTAGAAGTGGGGGCTCCAACTTGTAAGTGTGTAGAGGAGTTCACATTGGCCTCTTCAGCGGAGGATGTGCTGACACATTAGATCACGTTTTCAAAGAGCTGCATGGAGCGCATGATGTTTTCATCCTGTAAGGGAGAAAGAGGAGGATTTTATCTGCAGGGTTTATAATGGAAAGTACTGCTGTACCTTTAAGTATGGTCTATGACCTTCATGTGCTGCTTTGTGTTGGCTAGTATATCTGTTCTTCATTCTATACAAATAACTACAAGGCTTCATTTTATACTTTCTTGAATATGCCTTTAGCTATTTTATGACTTAACCTGGTAGTAGACCAGAATATTTCTCAAATGATGTCGGGATGAAAACAGTGACTATGATGGCTAAGGTTGGCTGTTAACGGCACAAGGTGTCCTACTAAAACAAGCTGCTAGGCAGGTCCCATGATGGGTTTTCTGGACAAGATTACTTGAAGCAGGTAGACCTATCCTAAATCTCGGTGGCATCAGGACATGGAAAACAACTTTGCTCTTCGCCTGCTTGCTTTCACTCTTGCTGGTATCCCTTTGCCAGTACTATAATTGCCTTCTCAGGGTTTCCGCAGAGACTGAAGGTCAGCAGCTCTCCAGGAGTCCCTTAGGACTCCAATGCCAGACTGAGACTTTGTGGACATGCAGCCTTGCGAACTGAAGAATTACAGATTCTCAGTCTCTACAGTGGGAGACAGCCATTCTTAAACTACTGTGACTGCAATCTATAAGCCAATCTAATAAGTCTCCCCTACCCCCTTGTGTGTGGCAAGCTTCAAGAGATTATCCAAGAACAGGTGGGAACCTTGGCATTTTAGGTAGATTGCAAGTCAAAACACAGAAGGTATACAAATATTCATCTTCCAGGACAGAGAGCAATCAGTATGCTTACAGCCATTTTACCTCTAGCTGTCAGTTATTGCTAAATCTGTATTTCCTGTAGGAGTCTTTAAAACTGAATAGTTCTGAACATCCAAGAAATGATTGGTTAGGAGAACCCATAGTACAGTGCATGGGTTCATCTAAGGCTGTTTCTTAGAAATGAGCTCCAGTGGCAGACTGGGCTCTTGAGAGAACTTCTGGGGAAACACTTTTGCAGTAAACACTGTTGGAGACCTTTGTGTCGGCGTGTCACTGCTGGAGCGCTGGTGCTTCCATTGCCCCAATGCTAGTTCTGACACTGCCCACAGGGTTGATGTCACCACTTAAATCTTTCCGAGATGTTGACTTTGAAAGGTGAGTTGAGAAACAAGCAGGCATCAGGAAAGTTGATAACTTAACAATTGAAAGTGGGGGAAACCACCAGCAAATGTGTCTCCATGCTTATTTATAATTATGACCATCCCCATGCATGAAGTTGAATCACTCTAGGTGAGCTAAGTCTAGATTTCCAGAGAGCACATAATTACTAGATTTTTTTCTATGAATTATTTCCTCTTTATTTTTATAAGTGGGGACAATTATTGGGTTCAGCCAAAGTGTTCCTTTTTGTCCATGTTTATTAAATCAATTATACTTTGCAGAAGACCTAAATTTGATCTCTGAAACTCAAAGTGGCAAAGGGAAGAACTAACTCTTGTAAGCTGTCCTTTAGCCTTCAAATGTGTGTCATGGCATGTTCCTTCCTCATAACATACATACACAGATGGAAATTTAAAATTAAAAAGAGAAACAAACCAAAGACCAATTCAATCTTCCATAGTTTGTGGCACTGGATTTTTTAATTCTATGAAGATACAATAAATAATGTTTTAAAAGAACTATGTCTTGGAAAGAGTAAAGTTTTATGATATGGGCTTCACTTCTGTATACTGTTAATATATTTTATTATCATTGCTTAATAAAGAAGCTGCTTCAGCATATAGCAGGGCAGAATATAGCCAGGCTGGAGGAGATATATAGAGAGAGTAGTCAGAGAGACACCATGTAGCTGCCAAAGAAGACAGATGCCCCAAAACCTTACTGGTAAACAAACACAAAATAATAGGAATGTGTTTAAGATGTAAGAGTTAGCTAATAAGAATCCTAAGCTATTGCCCAAGCAATATTGTAATTAATATAGTTTCTGCGTGATTATTCGGTTCTTGGCAGCTGGAAAACAAGCAGTCTCCACTTACAGTTTTATTTTTTTCATTATATGTACATACATCTGCGTGTAGGTGTGTGAACACAAGCATGCATGTGCCTGCAGAGTCCAGAGGAGGGTCTCAGGTCCCATGGTGTTGGAATTTCAGTCCATTGTGAGATTCCTGCCTTTGGTGCTGGGAACCAAGCTCTGGAACTCTAAAGGGAGCAGCAAACACTCAACTACTGAGCCACCTCTCCAGCTTCTGAAGCAGAAATTTAGATCTATGTTTTTATTTTATTTTATTTATTTATTTTTTTTGGACACACGGTTTCTTTGCGTAGCCTTAGCTGTGCTGGAACTCCCTCTGTAGACCAGATTGGGCTTGAACTATTAGAGATCTGCCTGCCTCTGCCTCCCGAATGCTGAAATAAAGGCATGCACCACCGCCGCCTGGCATCTATGTTTTTGTTTATCAGTAATGAATAACCTCTAAAGGTTTCGAGAAACAAACGGATGATGTGTGTAATTTTTGCTTCAGGATAGACAGTCTATCAAGTTGGATGTGCACAGAAATCTGCTTTCAGGTGAAAAGATTGTCCCGTTATCATGTTCAGCTTCTACAGTTGATGTCTATTTTGCTTAGTTCCCATTGGCTGTGCTCACTGTAGCTGACACTAACAAAAGGGCGAGTTCTTTTCCTTACTTACTTTTTGGCAACTTTCAATGAACTCGTCTATGGTAACAACACCATCTTTATTTTTGTCCATCTTCTGTTGAGAAAGAAAAGAACAAAGCATTGTATTGGATGGCCTTTTGATATTCTCCCCATACCCGATTGACTGACACAGATAAGAATGTAGCATGTGATATGTTATGTGGGACAATTTCATGCTAGGAGGAGCTAGTGACTTCCTATAATGGTGGGGCAAAATCATCATAGGTTGTATCCTTTTCCACACAATGTGAAACATGAGCCACCTAAAGTGATTTCTAAATATGACAGAGTTCATACAGTTTTTTGGAAATGTAGAGTCTTGATTTTTCCTTCTATAAAATGGGAGAGTATTACTGAGAATTTATTTTTAAGGGTATTGTATGAACTGTGTGAACAGTTATGAAACAGAATGGCTTAGTCAGGATAAAAATGACTCTTCTGGAGTTACAATTTTCTTTAATAATTAATTCAAAAGCCCAAAATATGAAATTAAGATGCTATGTGTGCTATTGTTCAGTCCCTATGAATAAACATTTTCCTTTCCATTTTGTCTCTGTGAATCAACATTCTTCTTTCCATTTTTTTACATCAAGGTGCTTTGCAAGTATCAAGAAATCTATTCATTGCTGCTTTCCCTCCCATCTTCCCTCGCATCTCTCGTTCCCACCTGGAAAAATGTCTCCACATGCTGTCGGGGAGCGTCTTCCTTGAGGACAGGATATGTGCATTTCCCCATCATGTCATATATTGCTTTCATTATGTCCAGCATTTCCTGAAATGGAAAGGCACTCGTGTGAGGCTGCACACCAGGTGAAGAAGCGCATCCAGATGCATTAGGAGGTTGTGTTCCGTTCACGTGTTTCTTAAATTCTTTCTGAGGTGCCTCTTAGTTTGCCAGAAGCCAACAGCCCCAACGCAGTGGAATCAGAATGTAACAATCGACTGTGAAATTTCAGTTTTGCAATGAAGTAGATTCCCATGTATCTCACTTGGTTGGGAAAGGAATAGTCTGATTTAATGCGTTTTCAAAAATACATAGACTTTGTTTTACTGGACTATTGCACACTTATTGATTTCTACTTATTAGAAATATTTTGCATTTAAAACTAAAACTAAGTACTAATTATCAGTAAATAGTAAAGTCCCTGGAGACTGTTTTTATTTTTATCACTTTTTCCTAATTTTGCTTTAACTGAAGAAGTAACACAAATTCAAATATTTTGACTAGGGAGCATCTTAACATTTTGTTAGCATTAAAAGTAAAATCTATTGTTTGCCATGTCATTTTAATCTTACAAGACAAAAGTAATATCTAGTTTCTTAAATATTTAGATTTATTATCTGACATGAAATCCATTTTAGATTCAGTAGATGATACAGTTCTATTCTATTTACTTTTGAGAGTATGTATTGCATGATAAAGTAGTTTGCAAAAATAAATGAAACTTTATCAGGCATTTCTAACATAGATAAATAGTAAGACATAAGTAAACTGTAGGCAAAGTTGATGAGCTGTATTAAACCTAGAAAAGAATAGAACCTTAGCACTGTATTCAGTTCTCAGCATTGTAGCAAAGGAAAGAATGGTTCAATTAGGAGGAGCTAAAATTCTTCATGTCCTCTAGGTTCCTTAATGTTCTTGAGGTGCCTAGGAAGTGGATATTCATGCTATACCAAATATGGAAGAAGCATATCTATTCATGAAGTCTTAAATTTAGCACTCCTTGATGTTACCTAATCTGACACCATGTATCCTTGGTGACTAATCAAGCAGTGGTGCCCTGTCACACGGAGTCTGTATCCCATAAAGCATGTTCATGCCACTGGTCCTGAGAACCTTATGTCAAATAGGACTGTTTGTTCAGACCTTCACTCTGGGGAAGATAGCAATGCAGAGAGAAATATAGGCCTTGTGACCCTTAAGTATGCCCCTGCTTCAAGCAGAACATTCTTTCAATCTTATTAGCATCCTACACAAAGGGTGACTACCTTCCCTCATCCCTTATCTTCTGTTGTTTTAAATCAGCAAACCATTTTAATTTGTGAATGCCACATTATTAGTGTACCTCTAGTTCTTTTTGTTGATCACAACATTGTCCTGATTCACCCCCAAACAAGGGAAATACCTGACAGCCATTGGGTGGTATAGCTTTGGTGGCTGTTGATTTCCTGGAACCCTTGACCCCCAAACTGTTGTCTACCTGATAAGAGAAGGCCTCTGCCACTCCCAAAGATCCCAACTTTCCCCCATATTATCAACAGAAAAAAAGGAGTACAATATTGATGTATTTCATGTTTTCTTTGGAGATTTACTACGAATGAGTTCTATCTGTTACATTTTTATTAAAATGTATCCCATTTCTACCAACATATCACAAAATAGTTTTGATTTCGTAAAATGTGACCTTTAAAGTAAACATTGAAATTGTCTAATACTCTGAAGTTAATCAAAACTATCTCAGAGGATACTTAAATTGGTGTGTCATCTCTTACTTCTTTAGTGATGTAGCCATCTTTGTTTATATCATACAAATTAAATGCCCAGTTGAGTTTTTCTTGTACTGTCCCCCGAAGCAAAATGGAAAGACCTTTGATGAAATCCTAAAATGAAATTAAAATAGAATTTAGAATATGGTAAAATTCCCTCTTCAGTGATCATAACACAATTAACAACCCTCTGGATTTTGAACAGGTTTCCAATGTATTTTTAGTCTTCAGTTCCTCAGAGCTCTTTGTAAGTATGAACTGTACCGTACCCTTTAACATTTTTATCTAATTAGCAACTGAGTTAAATTAACCATGGCACTGGAAATTATACCTTTAGACATGAGTACCTAGACAGAAGAGCACGTGCACGTGCACACCACAAATTCTTTAAAAGAAGAAATAATATTCGTGAGTAAGAAATGCAGGTTGTCCATAAGAAACACATAATCTGTACTCTTTAGTAGAAGTCAAATTATAGTTCGCATTTGGACAGTTATGAAAAAAAACTGGAGCCACAGTGATTGGATTCAAACTAGCATCCTTTATAACTAATTTCATATTTATAAAAATGAGGACAATATCTTCTTCATAAAGATTTTACAATGATTGAAAGGGTTAATATACCTTTAACAGTCCTTGTAGAAGGCATTGGCCGTAAAGCTGTTTTTACTCTGGAATCCTCAGCTAATGTTTAAATGGATTTGCTTACAAGGAAAGGGATCCAGGTTAACCTGAGAACATTCTCATGTATTTGTTGTAATATGAAGTCAATATTACAATGTGATAAACTCAGGAGTCTCTTTTTAGAAATGAAAAAGTGCAAGTAATCCAGAGGTTACCCTTTGGGTGAACTTGAATTCTCTCTCCTTTTCTGTACTCCATCATTTTACAGCCTATTTCCTATGCCAATTTTTACATAGTGTTTTTCTTTCTTTGATGGTACCTTTGGAGCTTACAGCTCACAAATTAAGATTTATGTAAGAAAGCTGTCGAAAAGTCCTTTCCTTCCCAAACTGAAATAACTCATTTCTTTTCCAACCAATTTTTGTGACTATGTATATTTATTTATATGCATTCTCATTTTATGTAAATAAATGGTAGCTTAATATGCCATTCGGCACTTTATTTTGTTTCGATTTGTCCACAATGAGATATTGAAAGAGAGTCCTTTTAACACAATGGGAACTCTTGTTGCTTGCCTTTTTAATAAAGGGGGTATTCCATTTGAATATAGATAGATAGATAGATAGATAGATAGATAGATAGATAGGTAGATAGATAGATAAATAGATAGATAGATAGATAGAGAGGGTTTCTCTGTAGCTTTTGAGCCTGTCCTGGAACTAGCTCTTGTAGACCAGGCTGGGCTTGAACTCTTAGAGATCTGCCTGCCTCTGCCTCCCAAGTACTGGGATTAAAGGCATGCTCCACCACCGCCCAAATTTGGATATGTTTCTATTAGTGTTTCATGCACCAATAGAGAACCCCAACAGCATCTCTGACTCTAGTGATAGAACATGGCCTGTCACCTCTGGCCAAGACCATCAGATTTATGGCTGACATTATTACTGAACCTAGTCCAAGTCTTAAGTGATTCTGAGGTTCTTGGACTCTTTTAAGAAATGTTAACCAGGTTAAAGGTGTTCTTCCCTGTAGGACAGGAATGGTCAACCACAAAGTTCAAGGGCTGTTGGTAGCATCTTGCTCTCAGACTGGGCCACCCAAAGTGTGCAGTCAGAGCCATTTCTGGCCTTGTCATTCCTGTGAGCCAACAAAGATCACATTGTTGTTGCCAATTATTCTATGATTTCTAGTCTTATTAGGGAAAGCACTCCTTTTATGCATACATTTCTCCTAAGTTCTAAGTATCTTGAACAGGCTCACACAAAACAGTGGCTATGACCCAGGGTTCCTGACCTAACTCTCACAGGGAAGGGGGAAAACAAAAAATCCCAGGAGTAAAACTATCTTTTTATTATAAAATACCTAGAGATAAACCATTCCCAACAGGACCACTACTCGCTATCCTGTATTATGAAAATGCCTTGAGTTCAAGTATTGTTTCTTTTACATACGTGAGTGCTTTTATCTTAGGGGCATAGATATTCAGGATTGAGTCTTCATCCTGATGAATTGTTCCTGTTATGAGTATAAAATGTCCATCTCCATCTCTTCTGATTGATTTTAGTTTGAAGTCAATTTTGTTAGATATTAGAAGGGCCACCCCCGCTTGTTTCTTAGGTCCATTTGCTTGAAAAACCTTTTCCCAACCCTTTACTCTGAGTAGAGGTCTGTCTTTGTGGGTGAGGTGTGTTTCTTGTAAACAGCAGAATGTTGGATCCTGTTTTTGTATCCAGTCTCTTAGCCTGTGCCTTTTTATAGGTGAATTGAGTCCATTGACATTAAGTGATATTAATGACCAGTGGTTGTTAAATCTGTTTTTTGTTGTTGTTGTTAGTAGAGTTTGTGTCTTTCCCTTCTTTGAGTTGTGCTGGTGAAGGGTCACTAGATGTCTGAATTATTGTGGGCATTGTTGGTTTCCTTGGGTTGTGATTTTCCTATTACTTTCTGTAAGGCTGTATTTGTGGCTACGTAGTGTTTAAATTTGTTTTTATCCTGGAATATTTTGTTTTCTCCATTGATCGTTAACAAAAGCTTGGCTGGGTATAGTAGTCTGGGCTTGCATCCATGGTCTCTTAGTTTCTGCAGTACATCTATCCAGGACCTTCTGGCTTTCATGGTTTCCATAGAAAAGTCAGGTGTAAGTCTGATAGGTTTACCTTTATAAGTTACTTGGCCGTTTTCCTTTGCAGCTCTTAGTATTCTTTCTTTATTCTGTATGTTTTGTGTTTTTATTATTATATGGCAAGGGGATTTTTTTTGACCTAGTCTGTTCGGTGTTCTGTATGCTTCTTGGACGTTCATAGGAATATCTTTCTTCTCAACTAAAGAAGTTCAAATGGACAAAAAACACTTAAGGTCATGCTCAGCCTCCTTAGCGATCAGGGAAATGCAAATCAAAACAACTTTGAGCTATCATCTTACACCTGTCAGAATGGCTGAAATCAAAAACACCAATGATAGCCTTTGCTGGTGAGGATGTGGAGTAAGGGGAACACTCATCCATTGCTGGTGGGAATGCAAACTTGTGCAACCACTTTGGAAATCAGTGTGGTGGTTTCTCAGGAAATTCGGGATCAACCTACCCCAGGATTGAGCAATACCACTTCTTGCAAATATACCCAAGAGATACCCTATCATACTACAAAAACATTTGTTCAACTATGTTCATAGCAGCTTTCTTTGTAATATCCAGAACCTAGAAACAACCTACATGCCCCTCAATGGAAGAATGGATAAAGAAACTGTGGAATATATATGCATTAGAGTACTACTCAGGGGTAAAAAACAATGACATCTTGAATTTTGCATGCAAATGGATGGAAATAGAAAACACTATCCTGAGTGAGGTAACCCATACCCAAAAAGATGAATATGGTATGTACTCACTCATTAGTGGATTCTAGACATTAATAAAGGACATTGAGCCTATAATTCTTGATCTTAGAGAAGCTAAATAGGAAGGCGAATCCAAAGAAAAACATGTAGTAATCCTCCTGGATATTGGAAGTAGACAAGATTGCTATTCAAAAATTGAGAGCCTTGAGGGTGGGGGTTGGGTGGGGATAAGGGGAGATGGGTAGAGAGAAGTGAGAAGGGGAGGACGGGGAGATCTTGGGGGATTGGGATGGCTGGGATGAAGGAAGAGTGGATACGGGAGCAGGGAAGTATAGATCTTACTTAAGGGGGCCATTTTAGGGTTGGCAAGAGACTTGAATCTAGAGGGGTTCCCAGGTGTCCAAGAAGATGTCCTCAGCTTGTTCCTTGAGCAGCTGAGGAGAGAGCACCTGAACTGGCCCTATCCTATAGCCACACTGATCAATATCTTGCATATCACCATAGAACCCTCATCTGGCGATGGATGGAGATAGAGACAGAGACCCACATTGGAGCACTGGACTGAGCTCCCAAGGTCCAAATGAGGAGCAGAAGGAGGGAGAACATGAGCAAGGAAGTCAGGACCATGAGGGGTGCGCCCACTCACTGTGATGGTGGGGCAGATCTAATGGGAACTCACCAAGGCCAGCTGGACTGGGACTGATGGACCATGTGATCAAACCGGACTCTCTGAACGTGACTGACAAGGAGAGCTGACTGAGAAGCCAAGGACAATGGCACTGGGTTTTGATTCTACTGCATGTACTGGCTTTGGGAGAATCTTGTCTGTATGGATGTTCACCTTCCTAGAATTGGATGTGGGGGGAGGACCTTGGACTTCCCACAGGGTAAGGAACCCTGACTGCTCTTTGGACTGGAGAGGGAGGGGGAGGAGGAATGGAGGGAGGGGGAGGAAAATTGGAGGAAAGGAGGAGGTGAAAATTTTTAATAATAATATTAATAATAATAAAAAACCCTGAAAGAACAAAAAAGAAAATACCTAAGGGGGAAGGAAGTAGAAACTACAGCTGACTCCCTCAATTTCTCCAGTCAGTTTCTGCTGGATGTGTGTAAATATCTATAATTCTCAATTTGATGATACTACATTCCTGGTGTTACTTGTCCTTCTTATACTTGAACACCTTGCCCAAGGGGTCACTGTACTGCTCAGGGCTCTCTATCAGGAAATTCAGTGATCTGCTTTAAAGAGATCAGCTGCTTCCTCAGCTGATTTCTGCTGGAGGCTTTTAGAGCCCAATTTGATAATATTTTGATATTACCTCTCTCTCTCTCTCTCTCTCTCTCTCTCTCTCTCTCTCTCTCTCTTTCTCTCTCTCCCTCTTTTTATATTTGGCTTACTATATACTTGATAAACCCATCCATAACCAAAAGTACAACTATTGTAGATCTTCCTCTAAAAGACAGAGGCCGACGTCTGCCGTAGTAAGAACCTAGTCCTGCTCAGTGGAGGTCTTTCTCTTCTATCTGACAAGCCTCTTTGCTCAGTGTCTCAGCGCTGCTGCTGTTTCCCAAGCTTTAGTCATTCTTTCTTCTACCAGTCAAAGAGCACCCCGACTGAGAATAACCCGTTTGGAGGCAGATGCAACAGAGTCCAGATAGGAAGCAGTAAATGACTCACTAATGGTTACAAGGGGGACAGACTAGGCACAGGAATTCACTAATACACTTGTGTGTGCTGTAAGTTGTTTTCTCCATCTTGGACTTCCTGTCATTGCTCAGAGCCAGGGTGGTCATGCTGCTGGACAGCATGTTCAGATGTTGAGACTTATACATAAGTTCCAGATTGCAGCACACCACCCTGCCTACCAACTGGGCAGCGTGTTCCACCATTGACCTTACCCTTCCCTCACACCTATCCCTGCTGTCTCTAGCTCCACTTCTCTGCATGCACCGCTCTGTTGCTCCATCTTTTCCACTCCTCCACTGCATATTCATTCAATGTAATGACATTGGAAATTGCAGTGTATAATATACTGTATAATATGCAGTATAGTTTTTGCCCAAACAGCTTTACTTGCATATATTTATTTCAACCAGTCATTGGGCTGGTTCAAGGTTTTGACGCACTGTAAATACTGGATCACTGCTGAGATTCATCTCATATATCCTACTGTTACCCAGAGTCAGAGTGATCTTGTAGCTAGGCAGGGAATCAGAGGGCAGGTTCCGTGAGAGCGTCAGGCTGCCACACATCTCTGCCTTTATGCTTGGTGCCTGCAGGCAGCACCACTGCCCATGCTCTCAGTCTCCCAGCAGGGCAAGCTGGGTGGGTACAGCCAGAGTAGCTTCATTCTGGGGCTGGCCCTATTCGCAATGACAGCTGATTCTGCAGAACAAGCTCCTCTGTGTACTCTAGTAGCTTGTGGATGGAGTCAATATTGAGTTGAACCTACTCAAAGTGCTGAATCTGAGACTGGATGATAGCAGAGTTGGTCAGCCTGTGTGGGCCCTCCAGGTGTCACCTGCCTGTGTGGGTCTTCCAGGTGAAGTAATATCTTTTTAAATAATCAGTGCCTTGGAAAGTGATTATAGCTATACTACATTAAATTAGAAGCTCTTTGATTTAACCTTTCTGGTGACCTTTAAGGACTTGATAAATGTTAAATAATATTTATAAATATGTGTACAATAAATATAATTACAAATATAATATAAAGAAAGCTGTGCTGAAAAATCCTGTAAGCACACAAAAGTCTAACATCTACTAATATTAAGTATTTCCATTCTGTATTCTCTCACATCTATCTGAGTATACATTTATAATAAAAGCCATACATATGATCTTAAATGCATTATAGACATTGGATATATTTTATTCCATATGCATGTTACAGGATTACACATGCATGTTGCAATTATATTATTTTTGCACTCATATCAGCATTTTACTATTGACTAACATCACATATTATTTGGTATTTTTATTTAATTTTACAACTATTTTGTCACATCACTGAAAACTGTTCATGACCTCTTTGAAGTAACTGTATCATTGACTTATAAAAATGTATCATATTATAAAACAGGAATAATTTTATGTTTTGATATAATAGTGTAATCAATGACTTCTGAACATTTTGAACAACAGTAAGAATCACATTGAAAACAGTTTTTTTTTAAGATTCATTTTCTCTATGATGTGGAGTTTTGCCTGTATGAATGTCTGATCTGGGCCTTTGAAGGCCGGAAGTGGGAACTGGATCCCCTGGAACTGAGTTATAGACAGTTGTGAGTTGCCATGTGGGTGTTGAGTATTGAACCCATTGTCCTGTAGAAGAGCAACCCATGCTCTTAACTGTAGAATCATCGCTCAAGACCCCAAGAATCATATTTTAAATGCAATCCACCACCACCCAGAGAGATACAAACACACATTAATGAAAATGTAATTTTATGAACCATGGACCAGAACTTGAAGTTATCATGATGATGGTCTCCTTTCATTTTTCTCTCACTGTTTTTCTAAAATGTTAACTCTAATTTCAGTCTCTCCATGGCTTCAATTTGAAGTTTCCATGCTGCACAGTGATATGGATATAAAACAACTCATTTCATTACTTCCTATTGTTGAATATGTAAATTTATTGAAATATTTCTTTTTAGAAATTATTCTGCAGCAAACTTTTTTCTCTTTTTTTTCCAAATTCTTATTTTCCTAAGGAAGAAAAATTAGTGGGTAAGTGACCCTATGATACAGAAATTTAATGTAATAATGATGAGACATTGTTACTTGGAGCACTGTCTGGCTCAGCAGTCCCCTGTGTTAGAAAATACCAGATGCTCGTGTCACCCGAGGAATGCACATTGTGCTGTTGTATTTGCTCTGTAGACAGGTGCTCAGGGCTGTTGTATTCTCTCTGTAGACGGATGCTCAGTGCTGTGACAAAATCACAGCCCTAAGCTTCTTGGAACAGCGGTGTTGGAAGCAGAAACAGACTTCTGGTTCGATTTCCAGGCTTCCCTTTTAGTTTTGACTGAGGTCGAAACCTGTGGTCATGTGGAATATCAAGCTACAAATGTGAGCCTCATATTCATCTCTGGCTTTGTAGGAAAGAATTGTGGAGTGATGTGAAGGGGGAGCTCCAGTCCACTTCAGTCTCTGACGAGAGACATTGCAGAACAGTTAGAGGTGTCAGGAATTCATAATTTTCTTTGTTTGTTTTTGTTTTTTGAAACAGGGTTCCTCTGTGTAGCACTGGCTGTCTCAGAATTCACCTGATAGACCTGTCTGGTCTCAAACTCACAGAGTTCCACCTGTCTCTGCCTCCCGAGTGCTAAGATTAAAGGCATGCACCACCACTGTCTGGCCTGGCAGGAATTCATAATTGCTTACACCAGTGAATAACTATATTAGGAAAAGGGCCTCTGAAAAGCAGCAGAATCAGTTTGTGTATTTACGTGCAGATATAAATGCTATTGGACGTGGAGTGGCTCAAAGAGGCTGTCTAATAGGTGGATGTGCAGGGTTACAACCTCAGTGGAGAGCCACAGATACTGACTTCAGATTGTGGAGACTGAACAGATTGTAAGCAGGACCCTTGACCTTACTAGCACTGAAAATTTTTCATGTGACATAATTTTCTGCTCTCTTTAGATGAATATTTTAGTCTAAACAGCTTTAAATAGAGGTAAGTTAAAGTGACAATAGAGCCAACAGAAACATTTATCTCTGACTATACTAGAACAGTATGAGCATCAGGATAAGTGGGGTCACACAGGCTTTTAATGCAAGATATAAAATAAACATCCACGAGCCCACAGTAATATAAATAAGTGTTGCATTTATTTATTTCTGCCCGGAGATGGAAGGACAGATTGTCCTTGTAGAATTCTAAACAACTAAGTTACTTCCTTTGCTTCCCTTGTTGCACAATGATTTCTTTCTAATGGGCATTGTTTTGCAAACGAGGAGACACTGTACTACAAAACTTAACAAATACTGTTTTAGGCAGTCAGACAAGGTCAGCATCTACTGTCATGAATCATTTTGACAGTCTGAACTCATTCTGCATGATAAAATAGCCCTCTCCCTCTGCATTCTTCATTTCCTAAACCAGTAACTCCAGTGAAATCAAGAGAGAACCATCATAGAAATCTGAACTGAAGACATTCTACCAAACACCTAAGCAATACCTCCTTAAAATTTTCAAGATGGTTACAAACAAGACAAGCCTAAGATGCTGTCAGCATTAGCAAGAATCTAAGGCTACATTGTGTCTAAATCAAATGTGGACAGGGCTAAATAAAATGTAATCCTAAATGGGGTACTTGAGTCAGAAAAAGAACATCCAGGAAAACCCAAAGAAATCTGAATATAGAATGGAATTTAGTTAATAATAATGTTTTCATATTCCTTAACTAGAGCAAGAGTGTTCTATTAACCTACGATATAAAAGAGGTACTGCATGTCACAGGGAATTTCTGTGCTTATCTGCATTTGTATGTAAGTGCAAAACATGGATAATATTAAACAGTTATTATAAAATGAGTTATAAAGAAGAGATTGGTCATCAGACTATGGGAACAGTTACAGATACTTATTGTATGTATACTTTTCTTGTCTTGTTATACTTTTTGGTTCCAAAATTTTAGGGACTAGGAAGGCCTTGGCCATAAGGGAGTCGCAGGATATGTACTTGGAGGTTACAGAAAGTGGAGGGGAGAACATCCAGGCCAGAAAGTGCTGGAACCTCTGCTGTTAATAAATGAGGAAGCTAGAGTGATGAGGTGACAGGAAAAGGTAGACTCCATGCAGCAGGACCTCAGTTCTGGGGAATCCACACAATGTTGCACGGCGCCCAGTGAGGAACCCTCACATTGAAAACAGGTGGGCTCTACAGAAATTAGTTCCAAATGTGGGGAATGCAACTTTTACCAAGACAAGCATTTCTTCCTATTTTCTTCACTTCTTCATCTACTGAAGGATATTTGCCACATAGTGTGCTTGATGGATATTGGTTAAATGAGTGAATGAAGTTGAACAATTTCTAGGGATGCCTTCAGAGAGACCAGAGGCCCCTGAAATGACCAGAAAACAATGATAGAATTCTGTACATGGAAGAAACTCTCTCTCTCTCTCTCTCTCTCTCTCTCTCTCTCTCTCTCTCTCTCTCTGTGTGTGTGTGTGTGTAAATGGAACCCAAAGATGAAAAAATTGATAAAATGGAATTTTATAGCAATGGAAAACATTGCCTAAATAATGTCCTCCTGACATTTCAAAGAAAATAGCTATGCCATTTAATAAAGTGGCACATCTAGAATGTTTTCTATAAACTTAACTGATATTTGTATGAAAATATTATTTTGTCAGCACTGAATAACAGAGCTATGAGTTTGAGGTAATGTCTCCACTTCCTAACTCCAGGGGGTGTCACTCATATCGCTTTCCACGTGAATTGAGCTGCCTACAAATAGCATTTTCTTTCAGCTCCAACTCATCAAATACATGTAGTAGCAATCGTACCTATTTCAAAATTGCTCTGACAGAACAAACACTTAAACTCAATTTCAATAACACAAGCAATCTTGTAAATTCTCAGCAATATGAATTATCTCAAGGTGATAATGATAGAATTGGTGTTTTGGTAGAATGGACTGCAATAGGCTGCCTGAATTGCAAAATAGCAAAAAAAAATATTTGGTATGTTAGAGGAAAGTATGCCAACTGCTGTTTTAGAGGCTTTGCTTGAGATGAGTAAAAGTCACCCCTGATTGCCAATCACTTGTCTAAATGACTGAAAAGTCAGTCTTTCATATGTTTTGGTTTGTTGTCTCTAACACACAGAGAAGAGTCCAATCTTTCATTTTTTACTCTATTTAGTTAAAAATTATGAACTTAAAAATACATTTTGGGAGTGTGGAAGAGATGCTGAAAGTTAGTGCTAAAATCTATTTTGATGAATTCTTGTACCAAAGCACTAAAATAAATTAACATTCCTATCTATCTATCTATCTATCTACCTATCTATCTATCTATCTATCTATCTTCTATCTATATGTCTATCTTCTATCTATACCTTTCTGTCTGTCTGTCTTTCTTCTATCTGTCTATCTTATCTTATCTATATATCTATCTCTATCTTCTATCTCTATTTATCAATCTATCTTTATATCTATCTACCATCTATCTATCTCATCTATCATCTAAAAATCTATCTCTTATCTATCATCTAGCCACCTATCTACATATTATCACCATTTATTACCTTAATCAAAGGATACTAAAAGCTTCATCTGTGACTGCAAAATAAGAGATAATTTATAACTTATACACCCTGAAATAATGTGAAGGGGACTCTGGTTAGTTAAGGATCCAGATCCCTTCTATTATGCTGAAAGGTCTTCTGAGATACTTGATCTTGTGATTTCCACAGAGGAGATTGGATGGAAAACAATTCCCACCACTCTCGGTCCACAAAACCTCAGTTAACCCTTCCTCAGTGCAGTAGAGGCTGGGAAAAGCCTAAGCTTGTGCTCACTGAGTACTCAGATAGATGGCCAATAACAGCTCTGGTTCTTATCATATTTTGCTGAACAGATGTAACACATTTGATTATAGTTTACTGTAAACTTGGTTGAAGACATTAATATTATGCATGTGCTGTAATGTATATGAATTATCTTTTTGATATCTATTTATTTATGTTGTTATAATTCTAAAGTATGAAGTCTCTTTAAAGACAAAATTCAGCCAGCTGTGGGGATTTCAGGTGTTAGAGGTATATGAAATTAGAGAATTATATTTGTGCCAACCACGGTTTGAGGCCAGGCAGCCTGAATTTGAATCTTGAGTGTTATACATTCTGTGTAACTAGGGCAAAATATTTAACTTTATTACTCCCTTTTCTCATTTGCTAAGAGGAGATAACCATAGTGCCTACAAGGGTTACAGAAATTAATATTATGTAATTAACTCAATATAATGCCTAAAATAATGAAAGCTATATAAGCATTTTTATCATTGAGTAGCTATTATTGCTAACAATTAGGCACTTAAAACACTGAATGCTAATTATGAGATAAAAATCTATCATAATTTCACATGATTTAGCTAGTCGTCTAGTCTTTGTTTGAATATGTTTACTCTAGATTACAGTGTGATCTGTTGTAACGTGATGATAAATGCCAAAATTAAGTGCCTTTATTAGACATTTCCTGAAGTAATAAATGTTATTACTAAAATCTAACAAATATTGAGCATTATTTTTGGTACCAGACTCAGAGTCAAACCCACCACTCCCATTTGTATGCTGATCTGTGAATTTGCCTCACTGCTGGTGTTGTAGTGATATGAATATTAAGACCTAGAGAGTTTAAATACTAAATCGAGGCTCCCATATCCACTTTGTAGCAAGAAGGAGGTTGAATCTAGTCATAATCAGAAATAGGTCTCCCCTATCTTGATATTTCTGTCCTTTACTATTAAGCAAATCCTAGAAATCTTCCACTTTCCTTTATCTCAAAATCAGAATGGTCTGTGTGGTTTTGCCAGGATGCTGTTGGTTGTTGCTATTAAAAATGTATTCTCTCCTAAACCATTTCTATTTTCTAGATACCTTCCAGGTAGCTAATTAATTTAGAAATATAACTGCAGTAGCCCAGTTTAAAAATTGAATTTCATTCAGTATTTATTGACATTTATAAACTTAGTAGTTTATACTAAAAGTAAAGGCATTCTACCAATATGAATATCACATACAGTAGTCATGGCTAACCTTCCAAATAAGCCCTAATCTTAATTACTAGTATTTTACACAAACATTAGAAAAGCATTACTATATATTATCCCACGTCATTGACAATAGGTAAAGCACATGCAAAACTGAACACAAAGTTCAGTGAGACACCAATCGCAGAATATCATGTTTCTGATAGATAAATTCTTCAAAGTAATGGAATAACTAGTAGTTTTCTCTTCTGCCATTCTCTGTAATTAGCAATGATTTTTTCAGTACTTGAACTAGACTACTGACATTCAAACCATAGTCATATTGCAGCCATGTAGGTATTAGCCTTATATAATATGTACTGATAGGATATTCTCCTTAGTAAGACTTAACATGTCACTAGAAGTAGCATTTCAGGATATCTTGGACACATTTTCCCTGTTACCTTTGGCCCAGTAATTGCTGTTTTTGCATTCAGGATAACCCTGCTCACCCAGACTTGACTTCTTGGCTCACATCTCCTCAATCACTGCTGCCTTCTGCCCTTTGCTTTATAGGATATTTCTTAAGTTTTGTTAAGATGATGTTTGAGATCCCTGGTGCAAAATTTTTAAACCAATGGTCTGAGGTCTTCATGAGGACAGAGTATACATGATAAAGTACTCTGGAAATTCTACCTTATGACTACTGATTGATAATTTACAAAGATCTCCCTTTCTTTCTTCAGCCTGCCTCCCTGTAGCCTTGTAGTCTGAGTGTTGTCCAAGCCTAAACTCTTTTCTCTCTTATGCATGTCAGATGGTTATAATTCTATCATGGTTACAAATCTATCTATTTAATAATTTTGAATTCATATCTCTCCTTATCGCAAAGACTTTTGCTGTAGTTCAGTTTTTCATCAGGTCCTATCTGGACTCTTAGAATAAATAGTTTCTAATTGCCCTCCAAGTTCCAGGAACATCGCTCATACACATGAACAGCCATGTTGAAACTTTCTCAGTGATCCTTTTCTTCTAAAAGGCAGTCTTCAACCTCCTTAGTTGGAAGCCTGCCTGAGAGGTAGTCTCTGCTTTCTTTCCCAACCCTCTCATATATTTGCCTTTTGTCTTCCAAAAGATCTAAAGATGCTTTATTTTTATTTTCAGCATGATATATTCCACCCAGGGTCTCCCTCATACTTTCCATATCAAGCCTGTATTCCCCTGATAAGCTTTGGCTTGTTTCTCAAGACATAATACATAAAACCCACCAGGCAGTCTTTGTTGTTGCAGTCTGATATGCCTCAGGTTCATTTTCTTAGCTAGTCTCATTTGACCATCTCATTTGCTTTGTCAGGATTCTTATCAGAGCTTTTTTTCATGTGTGTCAGCTTCATCCTCCTCCATTCTTTCAAAATAGAAATATATCCCCTAATAATATAAATCCTAATGCTATAATGCACATTCTTTAGTATCTGTCTGTGTGTTTGTTTGTTTGTCTGTCTATCTATCATCTCCCAGATGCTGAAATTCCAAAGTAAAATAATAGATATTTCATCTTCTGGATCTGGGTTACCTCACTCAACATGATGTTTTCTAGCTCCATCCATTTGCAAACAAATTTCAAGATGTCATCACTTTTTTTTCTGCTGTGCAGTACTCCAGTCTGTAAATGTACCACATTTTCCTTATCCATTGTTTGGTCAAGGGGTATTTAGGTTGTTTCCAGGTTCTGACTATGATAAACAATGCTGCTATGAACATAGTTGAGCATATGTTCTTGTGGTATGAGTGAGAATCCACTCATAATTGGTTTTTAAACACAAAGCAAAGAAAACCAGCCTACAAATCATAATCCCAGAGAACCTAGACAACAGTGAGGAGCCTAAGAGAGACATACATGGATCTAAACTACATGTGAAGTAGAAAAAGACAAGATCTCCTGAGTAAATTTGGGAGCATGGCAACCATGGAAGAGGATTGAAGGGGAGGGGAGAGGAAGGGCAGAGAAAAATGTAGAGCTCAATAGAATCAATAAAAAATTAGATACTTCATCTTCCCAGAGACTAAATATAATCACTCAAAATTTAAGCAAACCTATGAACAAAATATTTTTATCTCAGGTTTCTTACTGAAAGTAAAAGTCACAGATAATCATCCCAAGTGCATGTTTCATTTATTCTCCAAGCATCCACATTTAAAAATATTCTTACCTCAGTCCCAGATGAATCCCACAAAAGACATTTTTCTCTACTCATGGTTAATATCTGTCTATCTGTCTATCCGTCTATCTATCTATCTATCTATCTATCTATCTATCTATCTATCTATCTATCTATCTATATCTGTCTATTCATCCATTTATCTATCTATCATCTTTTCTTTCTCTGTGTATTATAAGCTCAATGTCCTTTATTTATGGCTAGAATCCACTCATGAGTGAGTACATACAATATTCATTTTTTTTGGGTCTGGGTTATCTCACTCAGTAAAGCGTTTTCTACTTCCATCCATTTGCATGCAAAATTCAAGATGTCATTGTTTTTTACCGCTGAGTAAAACTCTAAAGTGTATATGTTCCACACCTTCTTTATCCATTCTTCTATTGAGGGGCACCTATGTTGTTTCCAGCTGGCTATTACAAATAGTGCTGCTATGAACATAATTGAACAAATGTTTTTGTAGTATGATTGGGCATCTCTTGGGTATATTCTCAAGAGTAGAATTGCTAGGTCCTGAGGTAGGTTGATTCCCAGTTACTTGAGAAGCCGCCACACTGATTTCCAAAGTGATTGCACAAGTTTGCATTCCCACCAACAATGGATGAATGTTCCCCTTACTCCACATTCTCTCCAGCATAGGCTCTCAGTGGTGTTTCTGATTTTTGCTATTCTGACAGGTGTGAGATGGTATCTCAAAGTTGTTTTGATTTGCATTTTCCTGATTGCTAAGGAGGTTGAGCATGACCTTAAGTGTCTTTTGGCCATTTGAATTTATTTTGTTGATAATTCTCTGTTCAGTTCAGTGCCCTTTTCTCTGTGTATATGAGAGGGAACATAATTTTATTAAGGTTATTATATTCCATATTTCATGAAGAGCACTACATGCTTTTGCTGTAGGTCACTTGAAAATTTTAATTTCATTATAAGCTTCTAGGACTGGTGAAGTCAGAACTATTTTTGTATTAAATATCTTGCATTGCTCTACATTTACTAGGCTCTTGCAGCAAAGATTAACTATATTGCATCTATATTTCCAAATACTGGCCCATAGTAAGTACCAGTAAAAACCAGATCAATCATTAACCTTCTGGGATTGTCCTCATGCTGCTGTTGAGGAAAGCCATGCATGAACAGATAGCACATATTTGAAAGTAGACTAAATGGAGGTTGTAATTTATCCAACTTTGGAAAGATAAAAAAAAACAATTGCATTACTACATAATAAAGAGGAAGGAGGTGTTCTTGGACATTTCAAAAATGACCAAATATCAACCCCCTAACTTTCCTACTACAAAGAACAAAATCCCTTTCAAAATGTCTTACATCAAATGGTAGAATAGGACTTTAAAGCTTACCTCAAAACTCACAGCGCCATTGTGGTCCGTATCAAATGCATTGAACAGAAAATGTGCATATGTTGTGGAGTCTGAAACATTGAAAAAGAGACATCATTAAATTATTGTTTTGATAGCTCTATTTCTTAAGCTTGTTTATTTGATCTCTGCTGCTCACCCTCTTTCTTTAGTGAATTGCAACTTGAGATTAATAGGAATGAGTTACATTCTGAGACCATCGGTGACAAATATTTTCTGTGAGCCTCTGGTTAGGATCAATCTCAAAACGAGATTATTTGTGTTGATCCCAATCCTGAAATGAGTACTGGTCCCATAAGTGGATGCCAAAATTATGGAGACATGTATGGACATTGTTTGCTGCCTGGCAAAATTTTATCTTCATTAATAAAAATGTAAGAAGCCAAATAACAAGTGATATCTTTATACCTCTGTCATGATTAGTATTGCCATTGCTTTTATAGCTCAAAGAAGTATTTTTGGACTTAAAGAGATCGAGAAACTACCCCCAATGTCACATAGTCACTAAGAGATAGATATGACACATAAAGGTTTTGAGGTGATATCATAACCAATAAATTTTGCTCGTGGGTTTAGGACAGTGGTGACTTAAGAAGCTTCTGGTGGATAAGATTTAGAGAATTTGTGGAGCCTGAGATTACTATTTAGATGTCATTTCATGCAATATGGTTCCACTTTTCTGTTTGTGTCCTGGGTGGGATTCATGCGCTAAGTAATAAGGACAAACATGGATGACTCAGTAACCCCATTTCATCTGGATGCTGTCTAAAGTCATTGAAGGTCTCTAAAATCTAACTCTTCCCCTGTGTTCGTTTCTCACGTATCCTCCTTCCCTCGCTTTTGCTTTTCTTTTGTTTCACTAATCTCTGAGCTTTCTTCAGTTTTCATTTAAAAAGTATTTGTCTTTGTTTTCTTTTCCTAATGCCCAGCTTTAGTCTTTACATGCTTTTGTGCTCAATTCTTGATCAAATTTACATGAGTATGTTAAATGCTTCTTCTCATGGGTTTTAGCCTTTAGACTTCACCCTACAAAAATGTAACCTTTCAGCCTTTTGCTTTTAGCCCTTTATCTTCTGCTTAAAAGTTCATTAATTTCTATTTTGTGACTTTTGCTTTTTATTTTTACTGGGATTTACTATAACTTCTTTTCCTTTCTGACATTATGAATTCATTTTAAAAAGCTGCCAAGGCTCTAAATCAGAGAAGGAGGGATGAGGAATTACTTTTTCAAATCAGAACAAGCAAAACTGCTCATCTTCTTTCAAAGTTTCTACATTCTGTGAGAGGAAATCCAAATTTCTCTCTACATTTTACAGATTGTGAAATATATAACCAATATTTTCCCACAATGTTTCATCAAAGTCATTGGTCAATAGCATGAAGGTATGCATGTCAAAGCTGACTGCACATTTGGTTTCTCAAAAATGATACTAAGCGTTTCACTCATTTGTCATTGCTAAATACAATATAATGTACCACTGACTTAAACCATGTGAGTAGTTTTCTCTCTCTCTTTCTCTTCTCTCATCCTTCCCCCACCGTGTGTGTGTGTGTGTGTGTGTGTGTGTGTGTGTGTGTGTGTGTGTGCTTGTACATGTGTGTTTAATGCCCGGATGTATAGGTGCATTTGAACATGCATGCATAAATGGACACAAAGTGTCAACATTGGATATCTTCATAACTATAAATTTCTGCTTTAATTTTTGGGACAGAGTCTCTCATATTTCTCACTGACCTTGGAACTCACCATTTCAGGTAGGCTAGTCAGCCATGAGCCTTTGGGAAGCATCTGTCTACACCCTGGCAGCACTAGGGTCACAGATGCACTTCACCACACCTGGCATTTATGTGAGTGAAGGGAATCAAGCTCAGTGCTGCATACTTGAACAATTAACTAAGTCATCTTCTCAGTCCCATTAACTTTATTTTCAATCAGTTAACCAGGCCCCCAAGTTGATCTCGTACAGTCTGTAAAACTGGCAATATTTGGAGTGATGCCTTTGTGGTATTGATAATTTCTAGGAGAAAGGTAATTTGGATGTGGGACCAGGGATTTGGTTGCAATTGACTTAGTGCAATCATTGGGAATTTTTATTATAGCGCAATGAAGACTTGGCAGCTTATTCAGGTTTGGAAAGTTGTTTTGTACTCAATAATAGTTTTGTATACTTCTTAAACTCCTTACAGCCTTAAGAAGGTATGGGGTTTAAGGTAGTATGTTAAATTTATTTCCAGGGGAGAAAAAAAATGAGCTTTGCATAGTTTATAATGAGCTTAATTAAGTGAATCTCTTGTCACCTTGTTTAGACAATCAAGGTAAATATCTTTTCCTTAGCTAGAAAAACTCACCATGAATAATGGCTCATAACAAACAATGCTTGTGATTTTTAATTACAAAACAAGATAATGGGTGTATAATAATTATTCTTCTCAAATGGTGTTTCATTAATTTCAAAGTTTTTTTGTGTGGCAATGGCACTCTCCCTGTTTATACTGATATAGTTTGGAGGACTTCTTGTTTCTCAGTACACCTTGGCAACTGTCTTGAAATTTACTAATCTTCTACCCTAAGTTTATCATGCAGAGTGATTTGGCAAGATTGATGTTGTGGCCTTGAGCCAGTCAACGTTTCTGTGACTCGTTCATCTCTTTTTTGAATAATAGCAACACTAGCATGTACTTTGTAGAGCCATCATGAAGTTTAAATGAGGTATTGCATATACAAAGATTTTATTATACAAAGAGTCACATGAATCTATAAGAAGATCAGTGAATATTAGTTATCATTGTTCTTCTAATGCTTGAGTTAGAACTCAAGTTAGAACTAATTTTTTGAACAAATCTCTTGAGCCCTGATAATATCCCAGGTTTTAGAAGTGAAATCAGTTTGGGCTTCTTTCTTCCCACCTAAACTCTGCCCCATCTGGATTCAAGCAAAAAGTGTGGAAGTAGTCTAATGTATTTGAAGACACAGTCCATGACATTGCCATTCTGATATGTAACATGAGGGGTTGGCTTGTTGGTGTATCTGTCCCGCCTGGCACCCCACAGCCAACATACCCCATAGAAAATCACACACAGGACTCCATGAGATTATAAACTGATTGGCTCATTAGGTCAGGCTTCTTATTAGTCCTTGTAACTTCTATTAGTCCATTATCATTATCTATGTTAGCCACATGGCTCAGTACCATTCTCAGCGTGGCAGCTCACATGTTGCCTCTTCAGTGGTCTGGGCATGAATGGTGGAGGGTGCTTCCTGCTTCCCAGAATTCTCCTGTTCTCATTGCATCACTTCTACTTCCTGTATGGTTTTCCTGCCTATACTTCCTGCCTGGCCAATCAGCATTTATTTAAAATATGATTGACAGATTACAGACAATTCTCCCGCACCACTAATAAGGTAGATGTATATGTGTAAATAATACTCAGTGGTAGAAAATGTATTTATCCTGCGATAGGCCTTGGATTCTATCCCCTCAAAAATATCAGCAATGATAGCAGACCAGTTCTCCATTCTCCCTAATACCTGCACTGAAAATTGTTATATAATAGTCTGGAATGAGAAATATGTTTACTATGTAGTAATTTGTACATTCTTTATCATTTAATTTAATCTTTACATTCAGAGAAGCCATATATGTGCCTCAAGTGCTTTGTATACGATGACCCCATAGTGGATATTTGTAGACATGTTCTTCTGACTTGAGATTATTTACTCATCTCTTGAATTAGCTGCTAAGTAGGGATCTAGCATAGTCAAAGTTTGTGCAAAGTTCCAATAACACAAACAAAAATGTCTAGAAACCTTCATTTCCCCAAATATGTTGTAATAGTTAGTGTGCTAAGAATTACACACTCAATGCTTCTGCTCATAAAGAAATACCTAAACACACAGGCAACAACACTAACAAGCCTTTCCCTGTTTTATTGCTGTATGTAAGACATGTTTTATCCCCCTGAAAAATGATCTCTCCAATATGGCTGTGTTGACATCAAGCTATGTTTAGTATGACCAAACAAGCTATGTTTAGTAAATTCTCACTAAGCTATAAAAAATGTCAGAAAGCTGATACAAAACACTTTGGGCAGGGGCTTCTGTATAGAAGACAAAATATCTATGCAAGGCATAGTGATATATGGTGACTTATAGATACTCCTTTGTTATTTTTCATAATGGCAGAAACTTGTTGCTCTCAGAATATCAACCTGAATAAAATGTAACTCTGTGGGAGATGTAGACGACTACAACATGAATCTTCCTGCCATCTGAGATTATGTTCTCCCTAGGAACATTTTTCCTTTCACAGTGATTTTATCTCATCACTGTGAGATAAAATTTTCATGCAAAATATTAATATTTAAATGGTAAGTCATCATTCTTAGAATTATCTCATTCTCTTCAATGATGTACCTTTAGATTTATGCATCCAATTAACATGAATAATCAAAGAATTTTGAAGAGTCATAAATTTATTATTCTGCTTCAAATCCCTTTGGATTTCTTAGAAGAATTATTTGCCATGTAGATTTCTCTGTTTAGTAGATATTCTCTAATCCAGAAATATTTTTGAATACTTTGCATTTTTAATGTGAAGTGCTACCTAATCTGTACTCTATAATGATTTTGATTAAAAATAATACCAGTCTATTGTTTGAACCCTGTAAACTACATGCCCACTCCATACCCAAACTCATCCAACCCCTGCAACCTCAGAGGAACTCTGAACCACAGGCTTCTACTGCACAGTAGACCAAGAGCTGCAGCTGCAGACAGAGAACCTCAACTACACACAATGGACCAAGACAGTGGACCAAGAGAGACTTGAGTGGCTCCCTAAGACATAGACAGCCACTGCAAGGATTTGACCAAGAGGCAAATACATTGCTGGCACCAACTGGAGGAAGAGATGGGTAGGTGACAATGCAAACATTCATTCAACAACCTGAAAAGCAGCAAAGTAACACCAGAAGCCAGTGGCCCACTACAGGAAGACTTGTAACATGAGGGCCTTCTTGTTGGGGTTTCTGTCCTGCCCAGTTCCCACAGCCAGTAAGCCCCAAAGAAAATCACACAGAGAAATCTACATAAGTTATAAACTGATTGGCCCATTAGCTCAGGCTTTTTATTAACTCTTATAACTTATATTAACCCATTATTCTTATCTATGTTAGCCACATGGCTTGGTACCTTTTGTGGTGGGGCATGTTACATCTTCCTTCTTCAGTGCCTGGACAGGACTGCAAAGGAATGGGCTTCCTCCTTCCCAGAATTCTCCTGTTCTTATGACCCACCTCTACTTCCTGTATGGTTATCCTGCCTATACTTCGTACCTGACTACTGACCAATCAGTATTTATATAAAACATAATTGACAGAATACAGAATTGTCCCACACCAAAGACTTGATCATCCTAACTCAGAAGAAGCAGAAGAAAGCAATCTTAATAGAACTTTATGAAGATGATAGAAACCCTTAAAGAGGAGATGAAACATTCCCTTAAAGAAATGGAGGAAATGACAAACAAAAATTTGGAAGAAATCAATGAATCTCTAAAGAAACTCAAGAAAACAAAGAAAAAACAAGCAAACAAATGAATGGTATAGTTCAAGACTTGAAAACTGAAATAGAGGCAATAAAGAAAACACAAACCAAGCGAATTTGGGGAATGAAAAATCTGGGTAAATGAACAGGAACTACTGATGCAAGCATAACCAACAGAATACAAGGGATGGAAAGAGAAAATGTCAAATGTTGAAGACACTGTAGAGGAAATATATTCCTCAGTCAAAGAAAACATTAAATCCAACAAATTCTTAACACAAAACATCCAGGAAGTCTGGTGACGTGGGAGTCCCCTCTGTATGCTGTGAATACCATTGGTGAATAAAGAAACTGCCTTGGCCTATTGATAGGGCAGAACTTAGGTAGACAGGGAAAATTAACCTGAATGCTGGGAAAAAGGAGGCAGAGTCAGAGAGAAGCTGTGGAGCCACCGCTGGAAACAGACACACTGAAACCTTGACAGTAGGCCACGAGCCTTGTGGTAAAATATAAAATAATGGAACTGGGTTAATTCTAGATATAAGATCTAGCTAGCAAAATGCTTAAGTAATTAGCCAAGCAATGATTTAATTAATAGAGTTTCTGTGTGGTTATTTCGGGAGTCTGGGCATCCAGGAAAAAAAACAAGGGGCTTATTACTACAACTTGGAACTCCATGAAAAGACCAAACCTAAGAATAATATGAGTAGAAGAAGGAGGACTACAGCTCAAAGGCACAGGAAATATATTTGATGTTGGTGGGCCTTCTGTCTATGTGTTATTTTCATTGGTTAATAAAGAGACTGCCTTGGCCCTTTGATAGGACAGAAAATTAGGTAGGCGGAGTAAACAGAACAGAATGCTGGGAGGAAGAAGGCAGTGAGTCAGTCGCCATGACTCTCCTCTCTGAGACAGACTCAGGTTAGGATCTTACCCAGTAAGCCACCACCTCGTGATGCTACATAGATTACTAAGTATGGGTTAAAGCAAGATGTGAGAATTAGCCAATAAGAGGCTGAAACTAATGGGCCAGGCAGTGTTTAAAAGAATACAGTTTCCATGTAATTATTTCAGGGGTAAGCTAGCCGGGATCCAGGCGAGAATGCAGCCCGCCACTTTCCTGTTACATATATTGACCAAAATCATAGAAAAAAAAAGCTTTTCCAACCTAAAGAAGGATATCCCTATGACAGTACAAAAAGCTTACAGAACACCAAATAGATTGGACCAAAAAAAAGTCCCTTTCCCTTATAATAAACAAAACACAAAACATACATAATAAAGAAAGAATATTAAGAACTGAAAAGGGAAAAGGCCAAGTATTGTATGAGGCCGCTTGTTTGTTTCCAGCTACTCAGCCCCAAAATAATGCCACAGAAACCATATTATTTGCAATACTGTTTGGTCAATATCTTAAGCATATTTCAGGCTAACTCATATCTTAAATTAACCTTTCTCCATTAATCTGTGTATCACCACAAGACTGTGGCTTACCAGGTAAAGTTCTGGCATCTATCTCCTACAGGGCTACATGACTTCTCACTAACTCCACCTTTTCCTCCCACCATTCAGTTTAATTTCCCTTGCCTCGCTGCATTCTACCCTACCATGGGCCCAACACAGCTTCTTTATTAACCAATGTTATTAACAGCATACAGAGGGGAATCCCACATCAGTCAAGTAACATATAAAGGAAAACATACCAGAATTACACTTGACTTCTCAATGGAAACCATAAAAGTCAGAAGATCCTGGGCAGGTGTGCTGCAGACACTAAAAGACCAGGGATAGAAGCCCAGACTACAATACCCAGGAAAGCTTTCAATTACCATTGATGTTAGAAACAAGATATTCTATGACAAAACCAAATTTAAACAATACCTAGTCACAGACTCAGCCTTACAGAAAGTACTAGAAGGAAAACTTCAACCCAAGGAAGCTAATTACACCCCCCAAAAAACTAAAACACAGTCAACAGATAACCTCACACCAGCAAACCCCCCAAAAGGGAAACACACAAACACTGCCAGTGAAAAATAAAAGGAATTAACAATCATTGGTCATTAATATCTGTTAATATCAATGGACTTAATTCGCTTATAAAAAGACACATACTAACAGAATAGATACCAAAGCAGGATCCATCCTTCTGCTGTATACAAGAAATATACTTCAACTTCAAAGATAGACATTACCTCAGAGTAAATGGGTGGGAAAAGATTTTTCAATCAAATAAATCTAAGAAAAAAGTGGGTGTAGCTATCTTAATATCTAAAATAGAATTCAAACTAAAATCAATCAGAAGAGATGGAGAAGGACACTACATACTCATCACAGAAAAAAATCCATCAAGAGGAAGTCTCAATCCTGAATATCTATACCTCAAATACAAGAGCAACCATATATGTAAAAGAAACATTATTGAAGCTTAAATTGCACATCAAACCCCACAAACTAATAGTAGGAGACTTCAACACCCCACTATCCCCAAAGTACACATCATCCAGACAGAAACTTTTTTAAAAAAATTATTTACTTATTTATTAAAAATTTTTACCACCTCCCCTCCTCCCATTTCCCTACCACTCCCTCCACTCCCCCTTCTTCTCCAGTCCTAAGAGAAGTCAGGGTACCCTTTCCTGTGGAAAGTCCAAGGCCCTCCCCACTCCATTCAGGTCCAGACAGAAACTTAACAGAGAAATAAGAGAACTAACAGATGTCATGACCCAAATGAACTTAAATGTCATTTGTAGAACATTTCACCCAAACACAAAAGAATATACCTTCTTCTCAGCACCTCATGGAACCTTCTCTAAAATTGATCACATGCTCAGTGACAAAGCAAACCTCAACAGTTCCAAAAAATAATGGAGTAACCTTCTGTATCTTATCAGATCACATGGTTTAAAGTTAGATTCAGCAACAACACTAATTGCAGAAAACCTACAAATTTGTGGAAGTTGAACAGCACTCATTATATCACCCCTGGGTTGAGGAAGAAATAAAGAAATTAATGTTTTCCTAGAATTCAATGAAAATAAAGGTACAATGTACCCAAACCTGTGGGAAACTATGAAAGCAGTGCTAAGAGGAAAGTTCATAGTGCTAAGTGCCTACATAAAGGAAGTGGAGAAATCTCACACTAACGACTTAACAGCACATCTGAAAGCTATAGAACAAAAAGAAGTAGACACACCCAAGAGGAATAAATGACAGGAAATAGTCAAATTGAGGGTTAAAATCAATAAAATAGAAACAAAGAAAAACAATACATAGAATAAATGAAACAAAGAGCTGGTTCATTGAGAAAATCAACGAGAGAGATAAACCCTTATTCAAACTAATCAAAAAGCAGAGAAAGGACATCCAAATTAACAAAATCAGAAATGAAATGATTTTGTTAATGAAAATGAAATGAAAGAAGAGACATAACAACAGACACCGAGGAAATCCAGAGAATCATTAGGTCATATTATAAAAATCTGTACTCCACAAAATTGAGAAATTTAAAAGAAATGAACAATTTTCTGGGTAGTTACCACATACCAAAATTAAATTAAGACCAGATAAACAATTTAAATAGACCTATAACCTACAAAAAAATAGAAGCTGTTATCAAACATCTCCCAACCAAAAAAGTCCAGGGTCTGATAGTTTTAGTGCAGAATTCTACCAGATCTTCAAAGAGATCTGTACCCGGATACAAGGAACATATATAAACACAATAAAAGCAATATACAGCAACCCGACAGCCAACATCAAATTAAATGGAAAGGAAATACAAGTGATTCCACTAAAATCAGGAAAAAGAGAAAGCTGTACACTCTCCCTGTACACTCATATCTATTCAACATAATTTTTGAAGTTCTTGCTAGAACAATAAGACAAGAACAAGGGAATATAAATTGGAAAGGAAAACTTCAAACTTTTGTTATTCACAGATGACATAGTAATATACACAAGTGACCTCAATAATTCTACCAGGGAATTCCTACAGCTGATAAATACCTTCAGTAATGTGACAGGACACAAGATCAACTCAAAAAAAAAATCAGCAGCCCTTCTATATACAAATGATAAAGAAGCTGCAAAAGAAATCAGAGAAACATCACAATACACAATAGCCACAAATAACATAAAATAACCAAAGAAGTCAAAGACCTGTTCAACACGAACTTTACATCTTTGGAGAGAGAAATTGAAGAAGATATCAGAAAATGGAAAGGTCTCCCATGCTCTTGGATAGGCAGGATCAGCATAATAAAAATGGCAATCTTACCTAAAGCAATCTACAGATTCAATACAATCCCCATCAAAATCCCAACAGAATTCTTCACAGGACTTGAAAGAATAGTACTCAACCTCATATAGAAAAACAACAATAACAAAAAAAAAAAAAAACAAAAAACGAGGACGGCCAAAACAATCCTGTAAAATAAAAGAACCTCCAGAGGCATCATCACCCCTGACATCAAACTCTATTTTAGAGCTATAGTAATGAAAACAGCTTGGTATTGGCATAAAAGCAGACAGGTTGATGGAATCAAATCAAAGATGTGGATATTAATCACACACCTATGAACACCTGATTTTTGACAAAGAAGTTAAAATATACAATGGAAAAAAGACATCATCTTCAACAAATGGTGTTGGCATAACTGGATGTCAGCAAATAGATCCATATCTATCCCATGCACAGAACTCATGTCCAAATGACCCCAGTTAAGACCCTAAGCAATAGAGGAAAGGGTGTGTGAACTGGCCTTGCCTGGTAGTCAGATTGATTACTATCTTGAATGTCATGATAGTACCTACATCCAGCAACTGATGGAAGCAGATACAGAGAGACACAGTGGAGTATTGGGCTGAGCTCCCAAAGTCCAGTCAAAGAGAGGGAGGAATGAGAATATGAACAAAGAGGTCAAGACCATGATGGGAACACCCACTGAAATGTCTTATCTGAGCTAATGAAAGACTTCTAAATCTGGCCTGACTGTGAGGGACACAGCATAGGACCAAACTAGGCACTCTGAGTGTGGGGGAAAATTGTATGGCTAGGGCACACTGAGGGGACACTGGCAATGAGACCAGGATTTATCTCAACTGCTTGTTCTAGTTTTTTGGAATCCATTCTCTCTGAAGAGATACCTTGCTCAGCCTAGGTATAGGGGAGAGAGTCTTGGTCCTGCCACAAAGCAATGTGCTAGACTTTGTTGACTCCCCATGGAAAGCCTTACTCTCTCTTAGGAGTGAATGGGGAGTAGAATTGGGGGTGGGAGGGGGTAAGGTAGAGGGAACAGGAGGAGAGAAGGGGAGTGGGAGGTTGATTTCGTTTGTAAAATGAGAAAAGATAGTTTTTTGAAAAAAATAAATTAAAAAAAATGAAATGATACCAAAGATTTTCATCTCTGTTTGTGCTTTGATATTTGTACCTTGTTCTAAGTTGGTAGACACAAAGACAGTACACATGACCTTTCTCTAAAATGCTAAATTATCAGATGGTACCAAATTTTCTCTCTTTCTTCCCTCTTCCATTTAACATTGGCAATCGAATCTGTGGTTTTATAAACGTTAAACAACTCCTCTCTGATCTCTGCCCTCAGCGCCCCAATTTAATATTTCATTAATGTAGAAAATGAGATCGTTACAATATTACAACCATGGCATATAATGTATCAGAGTTAGCTTCAGTTTTCAACTTAACAAGGCCCACAACCTTCTGGAACGAGAAAACCTTATGTGATGAAATGCCCAGGTCAGATTGGCTTGTAGGAAGTGCCGTCCCTAGGCAAATCGATCTGGACTGTATGGAAAAAAAAAAAAAAAAAAAGGACAGAGATCTGAAGAAGGTAGTCAACAGTGTTCCTTTGTGATTTCTGCTTTAAGCTTCTGCCTTGAGTTACTGACTTTCCTCAATGATAAAATGTGACCCGGAAGTGTAAATGAAATGACCTCCTTTCTCCTATGTTGTTTTTAGTCAGAGTGTTTATCACAGCAACAGAAACCAAACTGGGACAGGAGGTTAAAGGAAATAGCTACCCGTATTCCATAGGACATGCTTCTCTGCATTGAAATCTCAAAATGGGGCGGAAGAGTTATCTTTATAAAACATCTGTTTCTATCTATAAAAGCCTTCCTTTGTTTTATTAGAATTTTATTTTTTTTTAAAATACCACTTTTACTAAAACTTTCGTTTATTATTAAATACAGAGTTGTTTTAAAATTACCAAAAGCCCCAAAACTAAGTGGATTAGAAACCAAACCAAAGAAAATCCATTTTTCTATGAAATAACTAATATTTAAGAAAACAGATAGTTTTGTGCATGGTGATAGTTATGGATTTATTTTAAATTGGGATAAGATTTTGATATGTTAATTCCTGTCCTGTCTTAGAAACAAGGTTTTTAACAGATAAGATTTAAAGATTCTACTTATTTAATAAGGTATTAAAACTTCAGCACCATGTGTTCCAATATAAGAACATACCTAGCTGGAAGCCAAACTTTGTAAAATAAGAATCACCCAGATACTACTGGTTTTAGAGACATTGAATTGCTGCTCTGTTGAACATTTTGTTATAATGTCTTTATTAATGTAAGATCTTGATAAACAGGTAAAAAAAAGGCTAAACATTAGGGTCACAGCTATGAGAACCAAAAATTGAACATCAGAGACTGAGGTATTCCTATTTTATATGCAACATTGGGAATGAAAACCACTGTCTTAGAGATAGTCTCTCCTTACCTGAAGTCTATTCAGACTAACAAAGACTGATGTAAGAATTTATGTCTGATCTCCTTGTTTTTGCTAACAAGGTAGCTATCTTGGTAAACGGAATCACATAAAAAAAAAACCTGTTAAATTCTATAATTGTATAGCATGTAAGAACAAGGAAAATGAAGTTTCTGGTCTCTTTGTGAACTGTGTTTATGAGTTAAAAAGTCTTATTTTGAGAGTAATAAAGCTTCAATTCAAATGTTATTTTTATTAAACTGTTAAAGACAATTAAGCTTTAAAAACCGTGCTTACGGTCATGCTCAGTATTTATGTACTTAATTACAAAAGACAGCTTTATTTAGTCTTCTGTATATGTTTCTAAGGTATAGTCAAAAGCAAGTAACTAAAACAAACAAGTCAGAGTTGTTTGCTCAGATATACTTAATAGATATTTGTCCTCAAACTTAGCAGAGATCTGCTGAATATGGCATTTAAATTGTTTAAATTTGCTATGATAGAAAAAGATTCCAGATCCTAGCAGTGACTCCAAAAATCTCAGTAAAGTCAGACATTTAACTCTCCAGTGTCTTGCTTGTTAACAGCTTAAATTAGGTCTTGGCAGCAGACAAGGCATTGGGTCAGTTTTTAGTGTTTACCGCATAGTCTTGACGCTCTTCTAAGGTATATAAAAGTCTAAGGATATAAAAGCTTAAATAAGTTCTGAAGGTCTCAGAAAATGATTTAAGATATATAAATATAAGTTGTAAAGTTATAAAAATGATTTAAGATATATAAAGAGTAAGGGATATTTTAAATTTCTATGCTATTGTTACACTGAGATTTCAAAGGTTTAGAATTTTTTATTGATTTTTTATTGAATTCTACATTTTTCTCTGCTCCCATCCCTGCCTCTCTCAGGTTTAGAATTTTAACATTGGTCAATGGAGTTCTGATAAGCGGATGGAGCACTGACTATTTACTATTTGGTCACAAGCTCAAGATTTTAAGTTTACTTTGGTTATCTTCCAAGTATAAACTTAAAGGTGCTTATATTGGGCTAAAATCTCTGTTCAATCTATATATTTGGCTTTCTAGAGAGATGAAAAGGTGTTTATGCTTTTTATAATGTGGATTTCAGTAAGCTTCGGGAGACAAAGGGGTGGTAAGACTTGGATTCACATCCCACAGATCAAGTGTACTCTAGATGAGTATAGCCTATGTTCCTGCCCCTGTCTTTTCCTGAGAATGGGATTCCTCCCCTTGCCTTGAGACTCTTTCCATTCCCCAATTACTAGGACTGTAGGGCTGAAAGTTATGAATATAAGGTTTCCCTTTAAGTTCCTAAATTTTAACTCCTGTCCCTGGCCTATATTTGGCCAAGCATATTTCCACATGGTTGACACCATCCAGCGATCATCTCTGGACTGCAAACTGCTGAGCGCTGGACTTGCTGAAAGCCGATGTAAACCAGTTTAGCTGATATGATTGCTCCCTGTCTTTTCAGCTGGGTAGCTAACCAGATTCTTCTAATGAATGCCCCATTGCCTAGCCTTTGGCTAGTCTTTCAGCCTTGCTGGTCTCTGACAGTGATGCCCTAGTTTCAGCTGGAAGTATTTACAGAAGAGAGTATATCATCTCTTGCTTCCCCCAAACAGGTTGAAATGCTACGTCAAAAGAAAATTTCCTGCCATAGGAGACAAAATGGCTACCTATAATGCCAATTGGCATACCAGAAAAGTGGTCTCAGGTTTATCTATAAGTAGATTCATTAACTGAAATAGTTCTGCAGTGTGAAAGGGCATTGGCCAGCTTTATGTGGAACAAAGAGGTATTGTATGGCTTTAAAGAAAAATTGTTATCCATAGACAAACCATTCATGATTATAATCTGGTTGTACTCAAAGAAATTTTGCAAAAAGGGAAACTGAGATAAAAAATAAATGACTGGTGCCCATTTCCAGGCTCCTTCTTTTAGTAACTGTAATGTTAATCATCACAGGACCTTTGGCCCTTCTTCTGCTAAATATTGTTGGATCTTATAATGTTGATGCCTCAACTAGATGATAATTCCTATCTGGGTTCCATTGAGCTGATGGTTGTTAGATCCAAATATAAACAAGTACTCATCACAAGGATTTGATCCAGGATACAAATCAAGGTAGGCAGGGGGCACGGGTATAAGACCCAAAAGCTAACCTGTAACCCTGTCCTGCTCAGGGTTCAGATAAAATCCTGGGATGCTATGAGTTGCCATTCTTGGAAAACAATAGGTAAGCCAGATGAGAAACAATGGTGTCTCTATGGGTTTGTCTTTTAAAAAGCCTTACAATATATGTTTCAGGGCCACTCAGCTGCGAATTCCAGAGAGTAGACCTAGCCAGAGTTGATCTACCTGGTCAGTATTTAATATTTAATTAAAGCTTGGTCCAAATTTGGCTTAATATGGTAGATTTGGTTTTCTCTTACAATCTCATAACTAGCATGATCTTCATCCCATCATTTCCTCAGTCCTTCCTTCATTCACACATTACTCATATGCAGTAAACATGTCCCAAGTGCTATTATTCATTGTTCAGTGATCTGTGAACACAGTGAATAAAATGACGAACAAAACCCGTTCTCTTCCTTTGGAGTTGACTTCCTCATGGTGTGAAAGACAGCCAACCGTAACAAGGAAGAAAAATGTTAGTTATTTGGGAATCTTTAATAATGGAAAGAAATGGAAGTCAGAGGAGAGCCATGGGGAAGAATTCAGGGTTATATTTTTAAGGTTAAATGGTCAGAAAATGTTTCCATTTTTGCTTGCTTGCTTGTTTGTTTGTTTTCTGAAGACACAGAGAAAGAAGAGTGTGTAATTAGGTGGCTGGAGAGGTGGAGAGGATCTGGGAGGAGTTGTGGGGATAAAAGCATGATCAGAATATATTGTGTGAAACATAATATTTTTTCAATAAAGAAAGCAAGGCATGGTAAGAATTAGAGATGTGGACTGTAACAAAATGATTCCTGGGGACAGGGACTAGTGTGTTCAAGATCTCAGAATTCACAATGTCTGCTGTTTTGGTTGTTTATCAAGGAAGTCGCATGGCTAAAACAGAATGAGTCATAGAGATTGTGGAAGGATAAGACAGAGAGATGGAGGGAAGGGAGAGAGCAGGAAGAGGAGGAAGATGGAGGGAGGGAAGGGAGAGAGGAGGGAGGACAGGAAGAAGAGCAGGACCATCAGAGGCCGGGACAATTATGCATGCTGTGATACATAATTTGTATTTCGGAAGCTTTCAGAACTGTGGCATGAGGGGGCCTATATTTTAACAGGGTAACTGACTTATTTTGAAAATTGACCATGGTCAGGGGAAGAAGCAGCCCAGCCAGAGGGACCCGCTCAGAGACTGTTGAATTTCCTCTGGCAGATGCTATTGTTATGTTTTGCTGGGTTCAGTGATAAGTGCCTTAGAAAGGTTACAGCCAGGTAAACGGCAAAGTCTACTGAGGCCACAGCACAGGGAGAGGCAGTAGATGCCTCCTGTGTAGAACAAATTTCAGAACTAAAATGCTCAGCCCTGTGAAATTTTCCTAGACTCTAATTTATGTTCTTGATAGGGTCTATTCTATCACTATTTCCTGTAGCATGGAATGCTACGTGTTATAAGCCCGCTCTATTAAGCTACTAAAGTTCTCTCTTTGCATAATCCCTTTTCTGTATGTAAGGTTTCAGCCTCTGTTATGATTAAAAAAGGAGCTCGTCCTCCATATCTGCCTGGTTTCTCTATACCTCTTGCCATTCTCCGACTAGTTGTGCTCAAGTACTTTCTCTGCTGGTTGCCATAGTCTGCATACTTCCCATTTACCCCTTAGCCCCTGCAGCTGGGGTATTTTCTACACCTGACTCCCTTTATGAAAGTTGCTCAGATCAAACTCAGCCACGACTTCCATGTCCTTCTTCATGCTGCTGTGTCCTGAGGATGGATTCAGATCCTTACCTTCCTGGAAGATACTGAATTTAACGTCTCCATTTTCTTACCTTCTGAATTGTTAATCTTCCTTGGACTTATTTCTATGTCCATCCTGTGTCCTTCATGGATTTATTTCCTCCCAAGTCCCCTTGTTTGACTCATGAGGCTTTCCAATTTTGTGAACACACTGTTCCAAGTAACATCAACATGGGTTAACTCACTACTTTGTTGTCAATAATCTTCACGTCTCTGTCATTTTCTCTGACTTTTGACCTTCATATTTTTCCTTATTTCTTGATACTAAATGCTCACAGGCTACTTAAATGTAATTTGGCCCAAGTTGACAAGTTTTCTTGTAGCAAATTACCTGATAATCATGACAGACTTCTGGATATTACCAATGCTTTCTCTTTCTTTTTTTTCTTACCATACAACACACTCAATTATTAAAATCCATTCAGTTTATCACAAATGATCAGATTTGTTTGCATGCTGTCTCTTTGTTTACACTTTGTTTACCTAGACTCAGGGATCTCTGCTGCCCTCTAAAGCTGAAAGACATCATCCTGAACAGGAAAACTCCTGAGAGGACAGGGAGGCCACGGGTGACTCACATTTGTACTCCAGACGTAAATTTGTTCCCTGAACATTAATTTCCATATTAAGAGGAAAAAAATCACAAGAAAGGGAACTGAGTGGTGAAGGATAAGGCATTCCTAGAAGCTAGGCATATATTAGACACTTTTTAATTGCTCATGATTCAGCAGAACATCTAATTACGGCTGAAGCTGGTTCATATAGTACTATTTTTAACTCCACATCTTACAAGCCATACTTTATGTTGACTTTGCTTTATATTGTCCTTTTGCTAAGGAGACTATAGAATCCTATATTTGAAGAGTGGCCACATCCTTTCACTCTGGTTTCTCCTCACGTGTAGCTGGGCATCACACCGGTCTCAATGACAAATTAGAGAGGACATGGTAGCATATGCCTCTCTCCACTCGTCTCTAACACGTAGGCAGCACCATTATCCTATGCTGAGCTTTATTACACCTAAAATCATAGCTAGATTTTTATTAATTTTCTCAGGTGGAAGGTTAGAGAAAGAAGTTACTGGAAAGAAAGGGAGATAACAGAAAGCACACTAGCTAGAGCTACACACACAGAAATTTAGGTTATAACCCAGATCTGCCACTGAGTTGATGTGTGACCCTAATCGAATCATTTAACTTCGCTAAGCCCCAGATTTCACATCTGTAAATTGAAGGTAATTGCATTTGCCCTAATTTTGAGAGCTGAGAAAAATCAAATGAGTACCACAGTGCGCTTGGTAGAGCCTAAAGCCATTTTGAGGCCTCCTTATAAAGGTCAGAAAGCAGTGTGTATGGGAGAATCAACGTGCTGGCCACAGAGCATCACTCTGATTAAACTGAGAAATAGTCTTTTAGAGATTCAATGATTTGAATGCAGCTTATTTTTATAATGCACTTAAAATTCTGTGAGCTTCTATACTGTGCATTAATTCTTTTACACAAAGATTAAAAATGTAGAGCCACGCTATGAAAGATTAAACCAAACTCAAGATTGCATGCATAACTCTAGCTGTGAATATGTTAACAAGTCCACATTTGTACTTACCTCCCTGCGGAAAGAACTGCGAGTAAATCTCCTTGAAGGTTTCTTCATTAACAACACCACTGGGGCATTCCTAGGGAAAGTGGCAAGAAGCGATGTTAGCAAAGTCTTCATAAAAGGGATTTTATACAGTTTGAATAGAGTTGACTGCCATGCAAAGATGCATGAAGAAGATTAATCATCATTACTACACACACACACACACACACACACACACACACACACACACACACTGGGTGGGGAGGGCAGAAAGTATTTTTCTCGGGTATTCAAGAAATAAAAAACTTAAAACTGAAGGTTTAATTTTCATATTGAGCACCGCCCTCATTTGCGGTATATTGCTGTGATCCATGACGACTTTGGGAAGAATAGGTTAATTTTCTCTTACACTCCATCATTGAAGGGCATTAAGGCAGGAACTCAAGAGAGAAACCTGGAGGCAGAAAATGAAACAGAAAAAAATGGAGGAGTTTTGCTTACTGACTTGGTGTCCGTGGCTTGCTTAGCTTTCCTTACAGCACGCAAGGTAACCAGCTGAGTGGTCAGCTCCATTCTTGGCATTTTCTTTTCTTTTTATTTTTCCCTTTACCTGTTTTTGTTTCTTTATTTTACATTGCAACCAGTTTTCCCTTCCACCCCTCCTGCTGCTTCCCCTAGCCTCCCCTCCAGTCCACTCCCTTTTCACAGGTAAGAGCTCCCAGGGAATCAACAAAGTCTGGAACATTAAGTAAGTTGGGGCAGGACCAAGCTCCTCCTTTCTGCCTTAAGGTTAAGCATGGCATCCCACCACAGGGAATGAGTTCCAACAAACTATCTCATTCACCAGGGATAAATCTTGGTCCTACTTCCAGGGGCCCCTCAAATAGTCCAAACTTCACGACTATCTAGGTCAATGCCATGGAGGCTCCACAGCTGCTGGTCTAGAGTTCATGAGTTTCCACTGGCTTGGTTCTGCTGTCTCTGTAGATTTCTCCATCATGACCTTGACCCTACCTTGCTCATATATTTCTTCCCCCCTCTCTCTCTTCACTGGATTCCCAGAGCTCAAACTGGTGCTTGGCTGCGGATCTCTGCATCTGTTTCCATTAGTTACTAGATGAAGAGTCTATAATGATAGTGGAGTATTTTCCAATCTAATAAAAGGGGAAGGGCAGTCCAGGCACCCTTTTTACTATGGCTAGGAGTCTTAGCTGGGGAATCATTCTACCTCAAGACCCTGCGATATCACTCTTGGGTATATGCCCAAAGAATATTCAATCATAACACAAGCACAATTGCTTAACAACATTCTGGGCATTTTCAACTGCCATTCAGTTTACATGCAATGAAGATGCAGAACTCTAATAAAGACCCACATCTAGATGAAATCTACAGGCATTAATGACTGCTTGAAAGAGGAAGAGTTGGTATTCCTCCAGGATGAACATTTAACCATATAACCCAATAGCATATGGAGAACCCTAAAATCATGTAAATTTAAGCAGTCCTAAATGGATTCCATAGGATATACGTATACATACAGATGTAAGAATATACATATATTTAATATAGAGTAATAGTAAGTATCACTAGTAGGAGGTGCTTGAGGAAGCAGAGGAAGAGCTGATATAAATATGATATAAATATACTACATATATATGAAGTTTAAAATACAATTAAAAAGTAGTTATTACTGAAAATAACTAGCAATTCTTTTAAGGCTTAAAATAGTCACCACTGTAATAATAAGCTTGTTTCGCAACTGTGAGCTTTGTTTATTCCAATAAGCCAGTTAGTTCTTTATTTGTAATGAGCTTCCTTAGAGGGATTTTCAGTTTTCTCATTTGTTCATGTGAGAAATATTGCCTTTGGTATACAAACAATTTAGACTGATAGCTTTGATGTGAGTTCATATTTACAGAATCTGTCAACATAGTAAATCAATCAACGACAGGTAGCTAGCTTATCTTCATTGCGGTAAAGAGGTAGACCGGAAAGTAGTTGACTATTCAGTCAGTTAGAGAGAAATATGTAAATGAGATTGGGACTTTCCATGTTATTACAGGAGTTCTATGGAAATGGTAATGATTTCAAGATCTAAGAATATTGGAACATAGGAAGGAGAAACAAACATTAAAAAAGAAAACCAGGCAAACCAAAGCATGGCTAATTCCATGTGCTGCTTTTTCTATGACCTGGAGCCCAAACAAGGTTGAGGCTTACTCTGGATGTTTCAGTGAATGTGCTTATGAATGCAATTTACACTTAAATTTTTGAGCTTTTCTGAAGGAATCTATCCTTTGCCATGCTGGCGAGAGTCACTCAATCTCCTTGAGTCTTGGAAAGAACAAAGTCTGGCAGTCTTAAGCAGTAGGGGTACCTGGTACACTGCTGTTGACTTCAGCTGCAACATGGGCACATCTTTGGCTCATAAAGGATGCCTTTATGCTGCAAACATTCCCTGATTGCATAGCCTGCTGGCTTCCCAGCTCAGAATTTGTACTGGCAAAACTTCTATAGTATTTTAGTAGTCAGTCAGTCAGTCAGTCAATCTTCCTTTTTTTTCCTCCTTCTCCTCAATTTCCTTCTCTTTTTCTGTTTCTCTCTCTCAATCACACTCTCCTCCCTCTTCCTTCCATTCTCTCTCTCCCTTGCTACCTTCCTCTTGCACCTTTTGTATATGTGAACATATGTCTTTATACACAAATATAAAATTCATTTGTTTTTCTTATGGGCAACCACGGCTAATATATAAAAGAGTTCATATCAACACGCGCAACTTAGAAAAAAGAAATAAAGTAGCATATGAATGCTCAATCACTCAAAAGTTTTGATTAAATAACTCTTGTTGGCAGTAGTGGACGGATTATAAGCACAACTGAACACTTTGTGGTTGGATTCTCGCACATGTAAATTGTGATTTATTAGCAACTCAACCATGAGCCATCTGTTTGTGGCCACGAAGGGAAAGAAAGCGTTTGGCTGTTTGCCATCAGGTGAGAAATTTTTGCACAGTCAGAATTTGAAAACATCCTTCCAGCAAAGGTGATGCTGGCATAAGACAAGGGTCAAATAGAAAGGGCTGTCTATATTCTGTAAATTGTCAGTTACCTTTCGTCTTGAGGCATATTTGATGAATATATTTTATAATATGAAAGGACTGGTAGAAATTGATTGTCTCATAAATGTTTGTTTTGCTCATATGTTTTTGTCTGGTGAAATAATTTTTCAGCAAATGAAATGCTTCATTGATTTGGAAGGCAGTAGGCCTTACCAGGTAAAATTTTTATATCCATTTCATATTCATTACAATAATTTTCATTTATAGAAAGTACGCATTTATACAAAATCTAGGCTCTGGGACTATAGTAATAAGCAAACAATGTTCTTTTTCTTTCAGAGCTTAAGATTGTTATTCCTTTTTTAATTTTGCAAAAATCAATGAGGCCTATTAGTGCTGCCAATATAAATATGTGACTATTCACTAAAGTGTGTTAGACCTCTTAGTGACTACACCTTAAAGAAAAATAGCATTCCCTTTCTTGGGAGATATAAATTTATGACAGCTCTTTAGCTAGAGGATTGGAATTTCATGCCCTCCTTCCCTATCCATACTGGCATTTGGTCTTGCTGAGCTTTCATAGATCTTGCGTATAATACTACAACAGCTGTGAGTCCATATATCATTAGCCCTTCGTGTCTGAGAAACACCATGTCCTTGTCATCCTCTACAGCCTCCCACTCTTCTGGTCTTTCCATCCCCTCTTCCACAATGATCAGAGAGCAGCATAACTGTCACATTTAGTGGGTTTGTGTGTGTGTGTGTGTGTGTGTGTGTGTGTGTGTGTGTATGTGTGAGATACTCTGCAATTGCTTATTCTCTGTATCTTTATGAGTTGTGGGTCTCTGATTACTGCTGTCTATTGCAAAAAAGGACACATAATTTGAGATGCAATAATCTGCATGTTTAAAAAAAGTCAATAGGAATTGGTTTAAGAGTAATAGTAATAGGGTTTCCCCTAGTACCCATGAACTATCTATCACAAGAACTATTTCCTTACAAAGCTAGGCATAGATGACATTTTGTGGAGCACATCAGAAATTCAATCAGAAAGAGTGTGACCACTCCCATAACATTTGTTCTATTATTGCATCAGTGGGCATATCTTGTCAAGCAGATTATTATTGTAGCTCATACGGTTCACAGCTGAATAAGATTAATAATCATGTTTCTCTTCCAAAAGCATATATAGCAATTTCTAGTACAATGAAAACTGGCCAGTAGAGTTTAAATTTCCAGGTCAACATAACTTGGTTTATTCATGTTCTATAACTCAAGCATATGATGTCTTCTGTAATATTGTCTCATGTTAAATTATGGAAGGTAACTAAGAACATTGTAAAATAATCTGTAATATTGGAAGGGGTGTCTGTGGGACCTCCCTGACCAACAACCTCAGTAGAGGTAAACTATTCCTGACATTTGACTTCCTATTTGTTGGTCTATGGCAGCTATGAATGGTATTGTGCTCCTCTATAAGGTAACTACATTTAAGTTCTTTTTACACATGCATTACCGTATTGTAGGAAACTTCTCCAGCAGTAGCAGTATTTCCTATGACGTTTTCAGAATGTCTTTCTTGTTAGTTATTGCTTCCTTTATCATTTTCTCTAACTTCCAACTTCATTTAACCAATCATTTTCTATCTCCCTTTGCTTCTTTAGATTAATGTGTTATGTCTTCTGTCTTGTGATACTATCCCATGCCACCTTACTGATTGCTTCTCCTCTAAATGAGATGCGCATATCAGTAGATTCAGACATAATATCCACAATTGAAAGAAAACATGCATCTTGGGTTGGAGAGATAGCTCAGAAGTTAAGAGCTCTGACTGCTCTTCCTGAGGTTCTGAGTTCAATTCCCAGCAACCATGTTGGTGGCTCAGAACCATCTATAATGAGATCTGGTACTGTCCTGCAAACATACAGTCAGACAGAACACTGTATACATAATAAATTAATAAATGTTTTTTTTAAAAAGAAAACATGCAGCTTTTGTCTTTCTGATCTGGGTTACCTAAATCAAAATGGGTGCTTCCAAATGCATGCATTCACACCATTTATATAAGTTTTCATGCATGCTTAGTATATGCCTCACCAATTGAGCTACACTCCAGCCCTCAACAAGTTTTATTGAGTGACTTTATTTTGTAAGATTTTAAAATTTACCTTATGTGTATAGGTATTTTGTCTGCATGTATGTATGCATACCATTTCCATGCCTGTTGCCTGTGGATGTCAGAAGGTGGCAATGAATACCCTGAGACTGGAGTTACAGATGGTTGTGAGCCACCGTGTGGGAGCTGGAAACTTAACCCAGGTCTTCTTCAAGAACAAGTGCTCTTATCTCCTGAGGAAATTCTCCAGCCCTACTAAATGCTTTTCAAATACCCCACAGATCTCCTATTATTCTGAAAATCTAGATACAGAAAACAGTTCTAAATAACCATGTTTTAATTCTTGTGTAACATAAAGTTCATTAGAACCAAACCTACACTTTTCTCACTCCATCAGTTGTTATACACCCTTGCCTTTGAATACCTTTTTTTTTTCCCATTTTAGGTCTATAATCAGGGCCACAGTGTCTGAAGAATTAGCTGTGGAAACATGCTCTTTTGGAAAGGCATGCAATGTCTAATTGACGACCAGGTTCTCTCATGACTGTGATAGGAAAAGCCACACACAAACGGAGATAATTTTACTCAAAATTGGAGATATTGATTACACATACACACACACACACACACACACACAGAGAGAGAGAGAGAGAGAGAGACAGAGAGAGACAGAGACAGAGACAGAGACAGAGACACACAGAGAATTGTTTGTTTTTTTTTTAAATAGAAATTGTTGCCTTTAGTTCAGTAAAGACCGCTTTATCTTCTTCACTGTGTAGCTGTTACTCTCATGAGCAGATGGACACTAAAAACATTTATGGCAAAGGTCTGGCATTCGGCTTAAGACTGCTGTAAGTGCTTCTCCATCAAAGATTAAGGATGCAGAGTTTTCCAAGTGTCTGTTGTTGCATTCATATGTATTGATAAGTGTGTTTCCACTATTCTTGTTCAAACCCCTCACCATGATATAGTTAGAATCCAATAAACATGAAGTGTTTATTTTATTGTACATGACAGCTGTAAATTTGTCAGTTCTTGCCCTTTGTGACAATGTAGCTTTGCTACTAATTAGTGCGGGAGAATTATCTGTATTCTGTCAATCATATTTTAATAAAATGCTGATTGGCCAGGCAGGCAGTATAGGCAGGAAAGCCAGACAGGAAGTAGAGGTGGAGCAAAGAGACTGGGAGTATTCTAGGAAGTTCCTTCTGTCACTCCTGTGCAGACCACCAAAGAAGCAACATGTAAGCTGACAGCTGAAAAAGGTACTGAGCCATGTGCTAACGTAGATAAAGATAATGGGGTAACATAAGTTATAAGAGCTAATAAGTAGCCTGACCTAATGGGCCAATCAGTTTATAACCTTATGGAGTCCTGTGTGTGATTTTCCTTGGGAGTTCCGGCTGTGGGGAACCGGGCGGGACAGAAACCCCAACAAGCCGGCCCTCATGTTATAACTAATGGCTCATTTGATTATCTTAGCTGTATCATGACAATGTAATAAATATTGTAAATATTGACCTTTTCTTTCTTTCTTTCTTTCTTTCTTTCTTTCTTTCTTTCTTTCTTTCTTTCTTTCTTTCTTTCTTTCTTTTTCCCTTTTTGAGGCAGTGTTTCTCTTTGTAGTTCTGGCTATCTTGGAACTCACCCTGTAGGCCAGGCTGGCCTTAAAGTCAGAGATCTGAGTGCCTCTGCCTCCTGAGTGCTGGGATTAAAGGTTTGCACCACCACTGCCCAGCTTAAATGCTTATTGTTTGTTTTGTTTTAGTCAATGTTGACCTTTCATAAAGACAATGTAATGAGAACAATGAGCACAGGATGACTTCCTTGTTCCAGGCATTGTCGTGAATGTTTGACATTGGTTATCTCATTTAAATGGCTAGATATTAATATTACCTCCAGTTGACAGATGACCAAAACTGCCATAAGGGAAAACTACCAACAAAGCCTTAATTAGAAAATGGCAGACCAGAGTCCCTGGATGATAGATTCAGGAAAATTCAGTGTTCAAAGCAACTTTCAAGAAAATTCAATTTCATACTCCTGTTTCAAAGGTACGGTGATCAAGGTCAATAAAGTTATAATCATTCCCCTTAGTTACATAATAGGCTGCTGAGTCTTACCAATATTCATGTCTAATGCACTGGTGCCAGAAGTACCTTTTGATCACTGGGGTTGTTGGTCTTTTCTGTCATGGCATATTTAGAGCAAGATAGTACAATGTTAGTAGTTTTGGGCTTCAAAGTCAGGTAGAAAATATAAGTGTTGTGGGAGTCACGGAAGAATGTAGAAGGGGAGAAGGAAGGAAGCAAGAACAGCGGAGAAAAATGTATAGTACAAGAAAAACAATTAAAAATAAATAATAATAATAAATGTTCATTAACAATAAAAAGAAAACTCAAGTGTAAGTCCTTCTGCCATTTACAAGCTGAGTAAATTGAAACAATTTGTTTTATCTTCCTGTGTTATTGTATTTCTTGGTAAAATTGAAATGACATTGGCCTCAGAGAGCAGGTATTAGACTTAATAAATAAAATGTACACAATGATATCTCAACCTCTACCTTGCACAATTCGAATAGTTCATATGTTAATCAGACTTCAGTAAGCAGAGCTCCCTCATAGAATGGGTGACTGTAACATCAATGCCATGTACCAAGGTTAAACTTTATCTATCAAAATGATTTAACCCAAAATAGGATAAGTCTAGGAAAATGCAATGATTTTTAGTAAGCAGATTTATGAATTAGGCCTCCTCGTCTTGTATTGTAAATTAAGTTTGTCCTATCTAATACCATCAGCATTGACTCTCAAATACAGAAGGATGCTGTAATTGTGAATAATAGCTGAGGAGAATAAAGGTCATGATTGTAGAAGGAAATGTCGATAGAAATTCAGGAGCCTCTCATTCACTAACTTAAATCAGAAGTATTCTCAATGAGGCTTGCATAAGTGAAAGCATGTTAAAAATGATGCCATCAAAGAAAGTGTAGGAATGGCACTTTGGAGGCAGTCACATCTATTCGTAGGAAATTTCTAAGAAAATTAGTTTATGAGATGTGTTATTAGTTTTCATATTTTCACCTCATAAGGAGATCTTTCAACTTTTTATACAAACTTGTCCCAGCTCTGAGAAAATGCACTAGGAATGTTGTAATGGAATATTGTAATGGAATACAAATGAGACATAAAACAATACAGCAAATTATATCATCTATCCTGAAATTACTTCCCCACTCTTCTAGTTATGTCCTCTTGAATAGTTGTCTCCTTTCAGATGTCATTCCCTCAGCTTTAAGATTATAATTAAGCATTTATACATAGGGCCAGGGAGAATAGTCAAGGGGATAAAGGTCTTTGTCATCAACCAAGATAACCCTACTTTGATCTGTAGGACCCATATAATGCAAGGGGAGAACTGACTCCTGTATTTGACCTTTAGAAGCACACTGTCATACGTGCACAACCCACCCCCATCATGTACACCATGTACAAACATAGAATAAATAAAACTAATGACTGTTTTAAATAATAACAAAAAATCTAAAAAAAAACCATTTAGAACTATTCTTTAGTAGTCAAGGTCAAAATATTGTGGTAGAAATAGGAGGGAGTGTTGTCCGTATATGTGTGGGAAGTACCTGAACTCAGTGGGTTGAAAAATGAGTACACAAAGTTAGAAGGAAGTGTGGGGGAATCTTAGCACACATAGAAGTGGTGTGAGTATGGAAAAGATTAAAATACATTGTGTTTATCTATAAAATTGTCAGAATAAATAAATACATTGTACTAAAATGGCATTGTAAAATAAATATCCTTTGGGCTATCTTTGTATTAGTTGGAATGACATATTTAAAGCATTTATGCATTTTATTAACTCTTATACTCTTTTGTGGTACAACTGAAGACTGATATATGATAGCCATTGTGGGATGCTTAAACTGAAAACCTTGGCTTTCTACTACCAGAGTTGTATGTTGCTGATTTTTTAAAACTATTCCTTCTTAATCTGGCTGATAAAGAGAATAGATTAACATAGCTCTGCGTAGGAGCAAAGGCAGATTGTGGGCAGAATTATGCAAAGAAAGCAAATCAAGGGAACTCAGGTTTTTAGGTAAGAGCCACAGAAGAGAGGGCATTACACCACAATTGGAAGAAAGAAGCCTTTCACATAACAAGAGAGGGCAAAAGGTATGCTGGTGTTCTTGGGGGGAGTTGTCTTCTTAAGTAGCATATTTTCGAGAGAGCCCATTACAATGAGGTTTGTGCAGATCCACATGCAGAGAACTATGAGCACCCTGCACAAAGAGGATAGTACGCTGCCGTAACTCAGGAGATGCACCAGGAAGGAACAACTGAACCAAACAGCCTACCACAGTCTATGGCTTTTCATCAGGACCTGACCAGTTTTCACAGCAATGGTCATAAGGATACCGGAGGAAAGAAGCTATGCTAACAAAATAGTTTGCTTCTTTCACTGAAGCCAGGAAGTGTATTATTTGTGCTTCTATTTCACACAGTCTGGAAGAGTATGAGGATTCAGCGAGGGCCACCACTCAGCACTCTATGTTCCAGTTGTGATGGCAAAATATTTTCAGTTTTCAAAGTATAGGAACTGTATTCCATATCTTGAGGTGTGTCTCGTATTTATTTGTTTTTCTTCACTATGCAGATCTTATTGATTAAACCATTTTCAGATTGGCATGGTATCGACCTACTGATATTGAAAGAAATCAACTTTTAAAAATGTTCTCAAGAGGAAAGTGTTTCAGTCAGAAAGGATAAAATAGTCTGAGGCAGATGTTCACTCATATAACTAGAGCAAGGTGTATGTGGATAGTTTTGCAACACTCTGTTCCCTTGCAATTGAACTTTCCTCTTTTGGAATATTAGCGAGTCCTGAATCCTTGATAATTTCATTAGTCCCATCATTGACGACCTTCTAATATGAGCTTGTACACATTCCTCACTAGCTATACCGATGTTATTGAATTATTTTTTCCATTACTTGTAGTAAAAAGCATCCTAACCTAAGTTTCGATATTCTTACATTTTTATGTATCTCTTGACAGAACATGAAGGCAAAAATGAGAGTTCATGTGTTGAAATGAGTTTGGTGACAGTTCTTCTGGACCTACACATATATCACCTGCAGTTATCCCAACAGATGGCTATATACAGCTGAATTATTTTGTGTAGCCTCAGAGTTTGAAATACATTCTCTAAAGTATATCCAAAGAATAGTTGAGGGAAGGTCGGAGCTGTGGAGGGTGAATAAAACCAAGTTTTAATAATTGCCCAGGGTTTGCTGGGCACTGAGCCAGGCAGCGGAGGAGATAACATATTCTCATTAAATCCTCATAGCAAGCAGATATTTCCCCACATGGCTTGTAACAAACAAGCTCAGGATAGTTTAAGGAACGTTGCCAAGGTCAAAGAGAGGTTTAATCAGGGAACCTTAGGCTTGAACTGGGGTTGGACCACAGAAATTTACATATCACTAAGCTTTTTCCCAAACATTATTGTAACTATGAAAAAATGAGTAACTTAATTACAATATCTTTGAGCCCCATGCATTCACAGAAACAGAAACCACTAGTTATATAGTAAGCAAGTATTCCCATAGCAAGCACTTATTGGAACCCTGGGGACACAGTAACAAATCAGCAAGCACATCCACAACCCCTAGGAGCTTTCAGGCTTTTGTGATGAGAAGCATAACTCAAATATCCACACCAATCAATCTCATACCAAAACATTGGGTAAAGTGGTACAAAAATGCAAGTAACTCATATTATTCTAAAATGTATTAAATCGAAAAGCATGGAAGAGCTAACTTTCTTTTTATTCATTTATTTATTAAAAAATTCCACCTCCTCCCATTTCCTGCCCACTCCCCCCTCCTCCCCCTCTCTCTTCAGTCCTAAGAGCAGTCAGGATTCCCTGCCCTGTGGGAAGTCCAAGGTCCTCTCCCCTCCATCCAGGTCTAGGAAGGTGAGCATCCAAACAGACTAGGCTCCCACAAACCAGTCCATGCAGTAGAATCAAAACCCAGGGCCATTGTCCTTGGCTTCTCAGTCAGCCGTCATTGTCAGCCACATTCAGATAGTCTGGTTTGATCACATTCTCCTTCAAGAGCTAACTTTCTATGTCTATGAAGGTATGTGCTCCTGCATGGGAGTGGGCATGTGTGGACAGGTGCACGTATGTGTGGCGGGTGCAGACATGAGTTCCTGCATTCCTTTCATCCCTGTCTTATTACCTACAGTTTCCTGATGCAGTCCTGAGACTCTGGAGCTTGGCTGTAAAACAAATTGTTGTTTAGCCTGATAAATACATGCTGTCTATTGTAATGACTTGAGAAATTTCTATCTTCTTCGTTTTGCTTTTGCCTGGTGGTTCAAGATTCTTCTCTGAGATGGGCAGACAATTAACAGAAGGTGGCATTGCAAAGAAAGCCATTCTGCTGAAATTGTCCTGTCTCCTGGCGCCATTCTTCACCAAGTGCACTGTGCCCTGGCTTCAACTGAGAGCGCTATCAGCACTGCTCCGTGCGACTGTTGTGATTTGGTGACATACAGGTGATGCTGGACCTTGTTAATTCCACGCAGCAGTCACCGAACTCTTTAAAGGGCCCCAGGGAGCTCAGGTGATAGATACACAGCATAGTTGTCCTGAAACACTCTTTACGGTTTAATGTGCTATTGAGACACAAGGGGGCAGTAGTGTCCTCTGTGTTAACTGGAATCACAGTTTCTGGTCATTTTTCTGGGTTTAATTTCCCTAAACTTGGTGCATATCCAGCTACATTTCTGTCAGGAAAGGTATTTTTTCCTTACGGAAAGTGTCAGTAAGCCTTTCTCCTAAATTATATACCTAGAGGACTTAACTGTTTCAGAGATAAGAGCTCAGAGATGTTATTTCATCCATTCTAGATTATTACATGGAAGCAGCACAGCCTAAATTTATAATTACTTTCTGATTATAAGGTCACTAGTGGTTTTAATGAACAAAATCAAAACCGTAATCCTAATCATAGTAACAGTGGTGGTGGTAGGTCTTAGAAAACAAGAAGGTTAGCAAGTTAACACATGAACAAAAACTAATTAACAAATTTGAGTGTGAAAACTTTACTGTGGGTGTGGAGTCATGCTGTGCAAGTCCACTTTATTGTTTTAAAAGGAAATAATTTCAGCCCTTGAAATCAGTATGCATATCTTGTGGAGCCACCTGTCATTGGGAAACACTTCATTGCAGATTCTCCATGCTGGGATGATTTCTACACCTGGAGGCCCCTCCAGCACCTACTTGTTTTTGTCATTTTTTTCCCATTTTTCATAAATAAGATATTTTATTTGTTCGTAAATATCTTCTAATCATTTGAGTTCAGAGACTTTCTTGCTCCCATAGGCTTCTTAAAATTAAGATATCCTCTTATATAACCACAGTGCAATTTTCAATATCAAGAAATTAATTCTGTTTTGGTGGTGTTATATAAATCATCAGTCTTTTTCAAATGCTCTACTTGCCCCAGCTGTTTGTTTCAAAGCAAGGCAACAACCCTTGCATGAAAAAAATTTTCAAAATTTTATCAAAGGGGTAGGTTTTCAATATTATGAAGTCATCCTAGACCTGAGACACTAGAAACACTGGAATATGGTTTCCTAAGGTGAGCATCATTATAGAAGACATTTTTTTTCCCTTAGGTTTTTGCCACTGTGACAAAAATACCAAAACAAACAACTTAAAGGAGAAAATATTAATTTTGTTTGGCAGATTAAGAGATTTCTGAATGGCGACTGGTAAAACACAGCAGCCTATATCATGGGGGCCATGAGTAGAGAAAGAGAGAGACTACGTGGGTTAGCTTAAATTCTCCTTTATCCACATTTAGCTGATCGAATTCATCAGCCTGTGGTGCAGCACACGCTCGGGGGTGCTCTTCCCTTCTGTGTCACCATTCTCTTGAAATGTTGTCATAAGTGTGTTTTACTAACTTCAAGGCACTTAATCAGAAGAGTGTGGGAAAATCTCAAGTCATTCTTCCATTTTCATAGATACTGTTTAGATTGTAGCCTTGGAAATTTGGTAGTACCTTGTTTAAAATTTACGCACATCATATATGTCACTGCGAGATCAATTAAGTTTAACATCTGAGAGCTTTTTATTGTTTAATGATTATATATTTTTAGTTTCTTTTCTTGTTGCTTTAATAAAATACTATGACAAAAGAAACTTAAGGGATAAAGGATTTGTGTTAGCTCATAAATTCCAAGGACAGTACGTTACAACAGGCAGGTCAAGATGGTGGGAGCTTGAAGCTGGTCACAGTGCTTCCATAGTTAGGATCGGAGTGCAAATGCATGCATGCTGCTCAGTTTCCTCTTGTCATCTACATCCAAGTGGGACTTCCTACTTCCACTAATGCAGTCAGGCCATCCCTCACAGGCATGCTCAGATGCCTATCTACTAGGTGATCTTCAAGTCTGGATTCTGACAAGATGACAGTTAACACTAGCCATCAAAAACTATGTTCATATAGTGGGAATGGAAACTAGGACCCCACTCTGAGCCACACCTCTAGCTCTTTTCAGTGTCTATTTTACAAATATATTCTACATGTGAGTGGATGGGATTAAGTAGGAATTAAACAATCAATGTTATGGAGGAGGCCCTTTCATGTGGAGCTTAGGGTCTATTTGATAAGCTAAACACAGGTGGTATAGATAATCATTTGGTTACTGTTCTAATAAAGTTCTATAAGAAAGGATGGAAGGGATGAACCTGGGAAAGTTCTAGAGACATCCCAAAGATGACCTGTAAGACAAAGAGAAGTCAACAAGAGATAGAAGCAAGAGAACAGAAAATCTGTGATGTGGTCATCCACTAAAGAGATGGCCAAGGTGCCCAAGTGAGATGATCTCAGACAAGGTTAGGTAACTCAAGGTCAGCTAGCTACGCTGAACATCAAATGTCTGTATTATTTCTAAGGTAAGTATAGCATATATTTCGCTATCAATATTGGGTGTATCTACATCTTTGAAGTCAACCAAGTACAGATACAAAATATTATCAAAAGAGTCCAGAAAGTTTCCTAACTATAACTTGACTTTATTGCACATTGGTCGCTATATTACATCCACATAAATAAAGATAAAAGCAGGCCTCTAGCTGCAGCTCACCTTCCCTCCCTCAGCATCGGAATGGCTGGTTTGATCATCATCTGCCTCCCAACTTCTACTCGTATTGTATAGTTGTTAGGCCAAGGATGTCTGCTGTTCATACCAATCATTATAGACTCTTGAGTCTTGTTGCTATCTCCTGAGCACTACAGCATAACAATTATTTGCATGGTATTCACATTACCTTAGAATTGTATGTAACTTAGAAATGATTTAAAATATATTGAAGAATAGTCATATGTTTTATATGTAAATTGTAGACCATTCTAAATGAGGGTCTTAAGAGTCTTAGAATGTTGGCATTCCTGGAATATCCTGGATTCTCCATCACATATCCGTTATAATTACACCTGTTATATAGGCCTTTGGAGAGAATTGGGTGATCATTTCTTGCATAATGTACTCAGTAAAAGTCTCAGTCACATTAGAAAGACAGAGAAATTCCTTCATCCATTAGACCAACATTTCTAACTTTTCACAGTATTTACATGTGTAATTGTTCAGCATCAAATTTGCATGAGGCTGCCTATAAACAAAACAAATAGGAGTTTAAGGCAGACCTGTCCTGGCCCCTCTGGATTCTTGTTTCTCAACTATCATGTTCTGATTGAAGATGAATTTATCACAGCTGTATAAAAGTTTCTGGAAATCTAAGAGTCAAAATTCCCTCCTCTCATCTCTAAAGTTTGAAAAATAATAAGCAAGAATACAGAGAAATACATTTTATTCTTAGCAATCTAGATAACACGTAATTGTTAATGTGTGTGTATGGATTGCTGTTGAATCTTATTCTTCATTTTCATTAATGATGATGGTAGTGATCATTTTTGTGATATGTACATGGTTGAGATGCTTTAGCTGGGTCTGTTTTCTACTGAAAGTCTGAGGAAGGCCTCTGGGATGCTATTTTAAGAGTTAAGAGTATTAGTGGGAACTGAACTGTGCTGAGAAGTAATGTAATACATACAATAGTTCCAATTATTTATTTTCATCTTTGCTCAGTTTTCAGTGCTGTTGAGAGCCATATGTAAACCTACTAGTTCAGAAGCTTTTTAAAATACGTACATATAAAAGACAAATGGAGTTACGACAGCCTACAAGGCTGGAGGCAATGAGAAGCAGGTAACTCGGTGCATAAATATATTTACCCCAGAACTGAAATAGTATAACTCCTATCTTTCTTTTTATTAGCTATAATAGTTTAAATATAATATATGCATTGATTTACTTAATACATAAAAGTTGACTTCCTCAAAGAGCCAGCAAGTAGAGGCTTAAAAGACTTATGAAATAACATAAAACCTAACACTTTCATTTCCCATCTGAACATGTGCTCATTTTAAGAGCTGATGTATGTTCAAGACATTTGTTTGAAAATATGGTAAAAATATTATTTCAATCAGTGAGAGATGCTATTTGAAACCTACTCTAGATGAGCCTGTGATTCAGTTCTTTCTCTAGGGAGGCATACAGCTGCAGGTTTTATGGTCTTCACACAAGAGGAAGGGAAAACAAAAGTTTGCTTGTGTTAGCTACCAGATATGTTCATTTTCTGGTTTGTCAGTTGTTAACCTCACTGATTCCCAGAAAGGGGCCAGTATTTGAATTTAAATCATCATAGTATTACACTCAGAGTCTTGTTATCTTTGTTGGAAAATAAGAAATCCAGGAGTGGTGTGGTTCTTATATAACCTCTCAATATGCTACAAACATCTTCTGCTTCTCTATTCCCTAGGATCCATGGTAAGAAGAGAAACAATTTTTATGGTAGTTAAAATGCTCAGCTGAAAATGGACACTTTTTTGTCAAGGGAAAGAGTTAGAGCAATGGTATTTTATGTATTATTTCTTCCCACACTTATTTCCACAACTGATGGGACTCTCTAAGGACTATTTCCTTAGTACTACACTTTGAAAATGATGTTTTGGCAGAATATGATAAATATATTTCCCTTTATTTTATGCCATTGTAACAAACATTGTCCATCTTAACAAATTCAACATTAGTAGTAAATCATATTTCAGGTTAATTTATTAAATAGGACAACAATTACTTCCACCTTGTGATCATCATAGAGTCATTATGAATGAACACAGGCATCTTTTGTTAGAATCAACAGACAAATATATAGACTTTCTTTGGAGGAATGTGGTGAATGATACTTTGAATATTTCTTTGTCCCTTAATGCATATGTTGAAATATAATCTCCAATGTGAGAGATCATTAGAGATCTTTTGACTCTTGAGGAAAGAACCCACATGGAAAGCATTGATTCCTTTGAGCGAGAGTCCTAGAGTTCTTTCTTATCCCTTCTATGAAGATGCAGCAAAACCACAGCTTTCTATAAACCAGGGAAAACTGAATCTGTTGGTGCTTTGGTCTTAAGCTGTTCAATTTTCAGAACTGTGAAAAATGAATCTCTGTTGTTTGCTACTTAGTTTTATGTCAACTGGACACAAGTTACAGTCATTTTGGAAGAGGGATCCCCAGTTGAGTAACTGTCACCACCATATTGCCCTGTGAGCAAGACTGCGGTACCTTTTCTTGATCCATGGTTGATGTAGGAGTGCATAGCTTACCATGTACACTGTCACCCCTAAGCTTTTGGTCCTGGGTTCCGTAACAAAGCAGGCTGAGCAAGCCCTGGAGAGCAAGCCAGTATGCAGCACTTCTCCGTGACTTCTACTTCAGTTTCTGCCTCTGGCCTTCTTGCCCTGGCTTTTTAAAATGATATATTGTGATGGTTAAGTCTAAGCTAAATAAACCCTTTCCTTATCTAATTGTGTTTAACTATAGTGTGTTATCACAGAAATAGAAAGGCAAACTAGGATAGTTGTTACACAGTCTGTCAGAGTGCAAGTTGTGGGCTATAGAAAAAGCTAAAATCATAGGAGTTCAGTTTCTGACACGCTGATATGTAGAATATCTGACAATATCACAGTGAAGATGGACTGCAGACAATCAAGAGCAGAACTGGGTAAAAGACCAGGGAGTGGATATTTCAAGAAGTGGAAGTTAAATATAATGTTATAAAGGGACAAAGGCAATATAAAAATAGGAGGGTTAAGTAGGGAGGAGGATGGGAGGGCAGGATAGAGGAGGAAATATAGAGGAGGAACTTATAGCTTACAAACTTTAAAAAAGTCTTATCTAAACTTACTAATATTGAAATTTCTATATATACACAAAAGTAGTAAAAAAAGGTTTGTCACATAATTGAAGAGACAATATCTCAACTAAACTTAATATATCATCAAATACCACCCCACCCCCCAGTAACAGGAATGGGTTATAACTTTTAAATTTTTCACCAAAGGGATCCTATAGACACTTACAATCCCAGACTTTACAGGTCAGTGCCGAGGCTACTGGTTAGCCTTGCCAATTGGACAGTGAAGACCCTACTGCTGAAGACACCGCATAGTGAAGCCATTGAACAGGGAAAACTGAGTCAGTACTCAACCAGAAACCTTGCTCCTACTGACCGGTGCACACAGTGCTGGAAGATACTATACCTGCTACTGGAAGGGAAATCCTGTGAGCTAACACAGCAACCTGCATGCAAGACATGCCCACTAATGTAATAGAGGCACAAATATTACGGTAGTAACCAACACTTCTCGATTGAACTTCTTTCCTGCTTTAACAGGAACCCATTCCTGTTAATATCGACAAGAACCTGACACTAAATAGGTCCTAGGCCCTAGAGGAAAACCTACTGCTGCTATTTTTCAAAACTAATATAATAATAAAATGACTCCTAATGATATATAACTATATTCATAGATCATTGCATCACTCAACCCTCATAAGAGAAGTTTCATCATGCAGAATGTAGATACTACAGAGACCCATAAATGGGGGAGTTTGGAGCACTCAATCCTGAGCAGGATATCCTTATTGTCCCACTTTCTTCAAGGCTCAGAGATCAATCTGCAAAAGAAGAGTATAATGAAAAAGCCAGAAGATGGAGATAGAGGGAGAGAGGGAGAATAAGAGACAGAAAGATGAGGGAAAGGGTGAGGAGGAATCCTCAAGGTTAGATCAGCCATTCAGATTTCCTCAAACAAGTCTCCATTCCTCAGACATCTGTAATTGCTTCAAGTTTGTCATGTGACTATTCCCTGCTGCTTGGCTGGAGAGACCATGTCTGAAAAAAAGAGTAGAAAGAAAGTTCCTGTCCTTGGTGATGGAATTTGGGTCCAGAGATGTCCTCAGTTACGTGTATTTCTATCTCCTTTTGGCATGAGGGGCAACTACCCTTTTAAAATTCCAGTAAAATACTCTGACTTGAATCTTTTATTTCACATGGTTCAACATATCCTACATTCACCAAAATGGTGGTATTTTTTTTCTCTTTGACATTTCCAAGACTAAGCATGATAAACACAGTGTTTTTTCCTGTTAATGGGTTTTAGTACACAGAAAGAAAGAAGATAAATGAGTTCCCCATTTTTGTAGTTATTATTTTGTGTTTGGACTTCAGATACAAACTGGGTGTCATTTTGTTTTATATAATTTGTCTTCATAACCAAAAAGTGTGGTCTTTAGAGTACTGTTGTAAAGATCAATATGTCACTGAAATTGTGCAAAATAATTGATAAATAAAAACACAATAAAACAGTATCCAAACCCTAAGTTCACATTTAGGAAAATTTAAAATCTCAAGGAAAATTAATTTCATAATTATTTTTACTTAAATCAAGTCTTATCGCTGATTTTTTATGAGGCCTATGCAGGAATAATATTAAAAGAGATAGGGGAACAATGTGATCTGTCTTATTATTTCAGTATATGACTATATGAGAAAATACCCTTGAGAAATAAAATTTTGTAGAACTGTGAATGTTAGTTCTATTATTAATTATATTTCTTCCTTATATGTTTTCTTGATTAGTATTAGGAAGTAAGTCTTGGGAACATATTTATAATCTAAAGTAATTCTCAGAAACGGCCCTGCACAACTCTTCCTTACCCTCTCCTCCAGTCCTTTATTTTATCCTTACTGGTCTCCTCTCTTCTCCCTTTCCCTTCTCTTCTCCCTTTTTCTTCCCTGTTTTTGTTCCCTTTGCAGCCCCATTCCTGTAAGGTTAAGTCATCACTGCACCAGTTCTCTGATGGCTTTATGTCTTAACCTGCTTCCCAAACAGCTATGCAGAAACCTCTTGGGAAGCTGGAGTTTGCATTCTCAGGTAGAGAAAGAGCTCCGTTCAAAACAAATTACCTAGGATTTTGCTTGCTGATACATCTGGCAATTACTCAGATTGTTGCATATTATTTGATAACACATGCAATTCTCATGGCGGTCTGCTTGTGAATTGACTTGAAACAACTTCACAGCATACTTGACACAGTATATGTTGAATTTACTTACTGTGTCTCCTATAACAATTTGATAACAATATCAATATTGTGTTGTTGGTTTTCTTTTTTTTTTTTAGAAAAATTCACAATGAAAGATGCAATGCAATTAACAATTACTTTTCTTCATTACCGTCTTCTCCATTTTCTCGTATGTATAAGTATAAATTAGTTTTGCTGTTAGATCAAATAAAAAGTTCATTATATAATAAGAAGAATTGTTACCATCATAAAAAATTTACCTTTGTACATTCCATTCATTTGTCAGCTTCTAAAGAAGTATAAAAGTTCCAATGTATACTATAGGTTTCTAGTATCTGGTTATAGGTGTTTTCTCATTTTAACCTCTTGATTATACTGGATGAGTTGCCAAAAGATTCTTTTTTTTTTTTGATGAGGGAGCTCTAGTTTACTAGAAATTAGGGAATCTAGGCTATTCCTTTATTTTTTCCTTACCTCTTGCATAGTTTTGAGTACTCTCCGTATTATTGTAGTATTAATTTTGTAATTATGGGCTTAATGAAACACCCTCCATCTCCTACAAGGGATGATCACATGGAAGCATTAAAGGATAAGTTGAAAGATGCCTTTGCTTTACACATTTTAAAGAACAGTTATGTGTAGGTACTGATACAATTTCAATGGCCTTGTTCGAGAGACCTATTTATTATGAAATCAGTTGGAAGGACCTTCTGAAACATTGGCATATAGATAGAAGTTGATATTACTAAGTTGGAATTGGCCAAAGTGTAATACCTCTAGTCTCCAGATTACATCCTGTCAAGTACTTTGCACTTTTCATAGTCATAAACAGATTTATATCTGGAAATTTCTTTTCAAGTGCCCATATTTTCTAACCAATTGGCTGCTAACATTTTATTTTTAGATGGTTTTATTTGGGTGGAATTGGTCTATTTGGACATTGTGGAGTTGCTGTCTGAGAGTGCCATAGGAAAGTATTAAATGCTGTGTTGGATTTTCTATGTCCCTTTAAAGAATTTCTTTTCTGTCTGCAATTTAATATTTCTTTTAGATTTTCCCTCCTACTCTTCTCATGTTGACTTTATTGTGTAGCATGATTAAAGAAATTCTCAATGAAAAGTCACCTTAGAATTAAGCGAGATATTAACTGTAATAAATGGATATTTCTAGGTACATTAATTTGAAGTGCAAAGCTATTAGCCAACGATTCATTCACAGTCTTCTTTCTAATTCTTGCTGAATCAGAAGTAGTCATTTACAATTTAAAACAGTGTATTGATTATTGACCACACAAGTTATGCTATTAGTAATTTGGAGAAAGTAGTGCATAATTTTCTTTTTGTTTACATCAGTAAAATTATATTTTTACTGTTCTTATTAGTATATTTTTTTAATTAAAATTCTCATATAGAATATTTCCTGTAAAAGCAAATACACTTTATGAAAGAATTGTCTAAGTACTCATGTCTATTTATAAGCTGTATGTTTTAACAATCTGGTGATACTTAAAAGCAGTTTATTCTGAAAACTGAGTTTCTTCTCCCATGTCTAAGAGATGTTAAAAGGATGCTATTATATTATTTTTTGAAGTATTTTATCTTCTTTCAAATTCTTTTTATTTCATCCTGCAGTAGTTCATTTGTTTGAATATACGTAGCTCATTGGGTTTTATACTCTGTGAAGAAAGGAATGTTTATGTGCATCCTGTTCACTGCTAAATTTTTGTATAAAGCAGAGAGCTAATAAAGTAACAGTCTAGTAAATATCTGTAATTAATTAAGAAACTATAAAATGGCATGAGACCAAAAAGGTAATTTGCATATTAAGGCAGAAAGGTGTGATTCTTGTAACTATAAGCACACCATATTGACTAAATTGCTGAATATTTTGGAAAATTGTCAAAGATGTTTCCAGGATACTTCGTGATCACTAGTTTTCTACTCAATGATAAATTCACTGGATATCACTGCACAACTATTTCTCCTATTAAATGAACACAATGTTATGTCACCTTTTCACTGTGGTAATCTGTAGAAGAGACGACACAGGGCCAAGAACTCTGAGGTAGATACAGTTGTGAAAATGTATCACTTGTCCTGGCTCACTAGAGCATGCTGGGACCTCATGCCTGAATCATGGGAGAGCAGACTCCAAGCAGGGTAATCATGAACAATCCTTTCTCATAGAGAATGGATTACACAAGTAAAGGCTATGCATCACCTGCAATTAATAACAATAGTTCTGAATGTTTGTAAAGCTAGGGATAGCCCAGTGTCAGCAAGGAGAGGAGAAAGACATTTCAAAGATCATTCAGTAAGCAGCTGAATTCATGCAGAATATATGTATTTTCTCAGATAAAGAAAATGAGAAGTCTGAAGATTTCATCTGAGAGTTCTACAGTGAACAAGTAATTATGAAAATTTCCTAATCACATGGAAAAATATTAAGGCTTCTATAAAAAAGAAATATAAACCACAAATTAAGCCCTTTCTTTAAAGCATGTCTTTAAACCTTCCCCCAAATAATCTGAGCATTTTAATACTAAGTTCACATCTTAAACGATTCATTAGAACCCTTCTGTACGTTTTATAGTAGCTATCTGCCTATCTTGTTGGCATCTCTCTCCTTATCACAGCTGTAAGGGTGCTTCTCATTTTGAAAACCTAAGAAGAAAGAAGCCTCTTTTCTTGAAAATTCTATCTCCCAAGCTAACAAAGCAAGTGGGTTTTGTTTATGTTAAAAACACTTTTGATAGAATGATATTCCTCTAGCTTAAGAATTATCCTTGTCACTAATATTTTGTTACATCACTTAGATTTTCTACAATGTATAAAAAAATCTAAGAGATCCATAATTTTTACACTTGAATTTGCCATAGAGGACAAATGCTTAGAGATACAATTAAAATGAATATCTTTACAGACTCAAACATAGAAGATATTTTAGATAAAAGTGAAACAGAACACTTGAAAAAATTTACTAAAATATATTCATGAGTTAAGATGTGTCTATTTAGAAGAGATACATTGCAAACATTATGCAGATTTTCGCCTCCTTTAAAATTCATATTGGTTAGTTTTCCCCCATAGCGTCACTGGCTTGGCCACGTGATGCACTTGGAGCGACCGTGAAACTACTCCGATCAGGTAACACTCATCTGTAATCTCAACACTAGGGAAGCAGAGTTCAGAAGAAACTGGAATTCAAGATTAGTATGGCCCACAATTACCTCCACCTTAGGAGCTCTGTAACATGAGATTGAAAACTATAGTAAATTGTAATAGCCTTCTTCTGTTGCACTTTTCCTGCCATGAGAAGACAGATGTAATGTCTGGTCAGTTGCCAACCACAGGGCATTTATGAGACTCCAGGCAAGATTCTACAGTCTCTACATGACACAGGTGCTTGAGTGAGCTGTGGTGACAGCAACTGAGACATAAGGGGAAGAGCTGTTGAGGTGGCTCACAAAATAATGGACTAAACAAAGAAACATTTCTATCTGTCTCCTAAATATTGGGATGTCTGCTGCAGAGGAAAAGCTGGCTCTTACTGAAATCTAAATGTGGAAGTTGTCCAAGTTTTAAGTGATGCTATGACAAAGCTCACCAAAATATGGAACTTTTGCTTTTGAACTAGGAAATAGGTGGAAGCTGTAAAAGCTGCAGTGAAAGAGTAAAGTTTAGGAAAATTGTCAGTAGACTGTTAGCAGAAGTTGAGAAAATGAAAGAGAAGTGTTTTATATGACTGGAACAATGAGAAAGCTGTCACCTTCAGTAGCTTGGAGAATATACAATGTGCCTGGTGAACCTGTAAATCATGACAAGTTGGTATAAATGTGCATCATTGTAAATGCTATTTAAATTATATCAATGAGATAGATGATAGATATAGATAAATAGATAGCTGATAGAGACAGAGACAGAAAGACAAAGAGAAAGGATATCAGCTACAGTATATTCTCAAAGTCCTTAGCATTAAATAATTAGTTATTTATTCTTAAAATGTATCTCCATTAATCTCAGAATATCCGAGTTTTGATTCTAATTTTTGTTTACTCATTTCTTGCATTGATTCTCAGAAATTCAATCAATCTCTAAGTTACAGATTTAGTATGCTTGACTGAGTCATTAAAGTCAGTATGTCTCTTTTCATAAACTTGAATTTCATATACATTTTTGTTCAGAGTCTATCATTTTGCTTGTTTTCAAAGAAGCATATTGAGAGCCCAAGTGACAAGTGACAACTCATGCTGTTGAAGATGTGGAGTAAGAAGAACTCTCATCCATTGCTGCTGGGAGTGCAGGCTAGTACAGCCACTACTGAAATCATTGTGGCAGTTCGTCAGGAAGATGAAAATCAATCTCCCTAAAGATCCAGCTATATCAATCCTGGGCAAATACCCAAAGGATGCTTTATTAGGATAAAGAATTTTTCTTTTAGAACACATGAACCCTTGGTCAGCCATGTTAACTGCTCCTCTATTTATAACATCCAGAAATTGCAAATAATCTAAATGTTTCTCAACAGAAAAATAGATAAAAAATGTGGTACATTTATACAATGGAATATTATTACTCTACCATTAAAATGACATCATAAAATTTGAAGGTAAATGGATGGAGCTAGAATAAAAATCACAGTGAGTGAGGTATCGTAGACCCAGAAAGATAAATATGATATGCATTTACTCATATGTGGATATTATCTGTGATGTCAATTATAACCAAGCTGCAAGGTTGGTTATAGAGAGTAAAAGAACAAAGGGAACAGATAAATCTTGCTAGGAAAGGGAAACACAGTAGATAATTCTGGGTGGATGGGGTGTGCTGTAACAGGAAGATCAACTGGGGTGGGAAAGAAAAGAGCAGGCTGTGGGAGGGGTTGCAGAGAGAGAGAGAGAGAGAGAGAGAGAGAGAGAGAGAGAGCAAAAACTTAGGGGTATTTGAGAGGCTGCACAGAAATTTAATATAGTAGAAACTTCCTAAAATATATACATATTTGAAGTCGATCTAAATGAAATTACCAAATAATGATGGTGATAGAATCCCATTTGGTCATTTATTCTAACCAAATAAAGTTTCCATTACTGGGATTGGGTTACATCTAATTGAGCTGTTGGCCAAAGGAGCCCTATGGGAACCCTGGAATAACCCAAGCTGCTGCAAAGACTTTAGGTTGCTCTCTATAAAATGACAGTAAGTCCCCATTGCTGAAGACAACAGCTACACAGCTCACTGAAGATGACAAATGTCGAGTCTGGTACTTTCAGTCTTACATTCCAGCATCTTTGATATGAGAACATATCCTGCACACTCTCCAAAAAGAAAGTAAGCCAACCACAAACTATTTATCTATAATGATGCACTGCTTGAAAGATATGCTAGGGCAACAGTGGCAAAAATCTTGTGGCCAATAACTAATTTGACTTAAGGTCCACTCCATGAGATGGAGCCTATACTGATCCTGCTTGGGTGACCTAGCACATGAAACTAGAAAGCCCAGGGGTCTAAAATAAAATCAAATAATCCTGGTCTAAAATATATAGTCTTAAAATGTCTTCTGATGATATTCTAATATACACAAAGTTAAGTGTCGTGTTCAGCTTTTGTCAGAGAAAATTCCTTCTGCGGCAGATGGGAACAAATAAGAGAGACCAACAGCTAGACATCACACACAGTAAGAGGCCTGGGAACACTCAGTCCTAAATGGGATATCTCCATTAAATCCTTTCCCTCAGAGCTCAGGGAACCCTGGAGGAGGTGGAAAGAATGTAAGGGCCAGAGGGGATGGGGGGCACCAAGAAGGTTCTGTACCTTCTGTTGGCTTGTTTAGTCCAATTTTGATGTGATGGTTTTTATTTTATCTTATTATATTTTATTTTGCTATATTTCTAAAAAGTGGATAAATGCAAAAATGAATGTGCTGTAGGAATTCCTACAGCCAGCAGCCTTTAAGTTACTTGCCCACTTGGGCGTGGTCTCTTATACTATATATGCTAATGTAAAACTGCTGGATTCGTTTGCTGTGTCCTGTTCGCACAGAGGATTGTGATCTGTGAGTCTATCCCTAAATAAATAACATTTTATTATACTCAATTCTGAGCTAGTGTGGGACTTCTTTTTAGCATCCTTCTTCATGTACAAAGGAAACCCTAGCCACTAGGTTAACAACTGAATTATCACTTATACCTCTTGGGAAAGGAAAAATTAGTTTTTTTTCCAATAGAGTGACACTGGGTATATCAACCACTCCAGTTCAGGTCTCAGGTTCAAGAGTAGTTGATCAACATATAATGGATTTTTTTAGTGCAATTCTATTTGGATACAGTTTTGTGTGTATTTTTGATGCTGTTTTGTTTTCTTTTTTGGGTGTGGTTTTATTTTGTTTTCTTGATTTGGGGGTGATTGATGTATTTGTCTTGTACTTTTTCTTTTTTCCTTCGAGAAAGCATGTCAAGATGGGTGGGTATGGAGAGGGAGGGGATCTGGAAGGACTTGAGGAAGAAGAGGAAGAAGATGATCAAAATATATTTAAATTTAAAAACTTGTTAAATAATAAATATATAATAAAGAAAAAAGCACACTGATTTTGTGTCTTCTCATTGATTGCATACTGAGTGATTAGTCTATCTTTAATAGTTTGCTTTATAGTCAGTTTATATTTTTAACTAAAGAATACCTTTGATAATCTTTAGTTAAAATTTATAATACTGTTAAATATAAATGACACAGGATTAAGTAAGCATTTATCACTGTACCTGTTTGTTGTGTATCCAATAATTTTAGCTCTTCTTCATCATTTATTGTTTCCACTGTTGATTTTTATCACTTCATCTTGCGTTTTTCACAAGACAATTAAAAACTGAGCAGAGAGCTAACATCAGAGGAGAAAACCAAATCTGTCTTTTAAATAATGTAGCATAAATAAGAATAAGGTATGCACATGTGCACATGTATAATTAATATCTTCAGTTACCCTCTTACACACGTATTAAAATTTATAATGTTAGTTTAATACTGAAATCATTAAGTCAAAGAATGTGTCCTTTTTCATTTTGTCTAAATGAGCAAAGACATACAAAGTACTTAGAGTAAAGACTAGGGAAATATCTGATGTGTTTTTCCTCTGTAAGTGCTTCTTCTCTGCAGACAAAATTTACCAACCAGTATTCATAACATACTTTCTTGTTCAAAATAATGAAAATCCCATTGCTATACACTTGTTAATTTATTAATTGTGACTCAGAAATTTCACAGGTTGGAGTAACTTATTACTTGTCCCCAGGTGAGAAGGAACCAAAAGAATTTCTAAGATTTATTTTTGGGTCATAATACTTTACAGAGATTCTGGGTGAGTAAATTAAATATACATTATCTTGGCCTTTTGTATGGAACACTGGGGTATAAAAACAGATAATACATTTTTTCTTTTTTACTACTGCCATTAACTAAAATAGTGATCTATATGTGGAAGAGTTTAGGAAGCAGGGTAAACAAGAAATAAATTCCCAGACATTTTACTATCCCCAATAGAAATAGTTTCAACTGAATATAAAATACATAAAGCAGGTACAGTGAATATTGATGGATGATCATAACCTAGACTGTATCATCAGTTAGCTTTGTGAATTCTGTATTTCTTAGTAAATAACTTTTATAAAAATATCTGTACTCTAAGAATCTTTTGCATTGTGCAAATGCTGAATTTTCAAATAAATAGCAACCTCATATTTTTCATTTCCTTTAAGTCATGAGATGACTCTGTTGCTTTAATACTTAACATGTGCGGACATGCCCTCTAGCCCCAAATGACTCTTGGTTTTATAATAATATTTCACTTTGCCAACTTTTACAAAAAATATAAAAATTAAATTCCTGTGCTACAAGCTGGGAAGGCCTCAAGTGTCACTGAGGTTTTCTCAAAGGCTGTTTTTTGATTTTGTCTACATTTGTATTCTGCTCATTCAATGAAGGGAAGTAATATCATTTTTCTCCTTGCCAGAGAGGTTGTTACAGAGGTACATGGATGCAAGATCATAAAAGATTTTTCACAAACCACAAAGAGAAGAAAATGATCTATTGGTATTAAACCACTGGGTCTTCTGTCGTGGTAATCAAATGTGCCTGGAAATATCAAATGGTGACTTCAGAAAGGGTAGTCTGTGATAAGGGAGCTCACTGTGGGAGTACAAGACCTAGAATTCTTTCTTCTGTGGCATGATAGAATGGATTGATTAGCTAGTTGAAGTTGTGGGCACATTAAATCTCATTTATCTCTCCTTTAAGCAGAGAAGGAAGGCCATGCATTGTTCTCTCTGAGTATAATTGTTAACAATCAATAGAATTATTTTATTCAAAATGCCTATTAGTGTTGCGTTTGTTTTATTTTGAGCCTTCATTTTTTTCTGCTTCATATACTCTCTCTTATTACCTGTAAGAATTCTATCATATAGATGATCTGACACATTGACTGTAAATTCTGTCAACCTGGGAGTCACTGCCTATCTATAAATATTGTTCTTTGCTTATTTCACAACTCATCACCATCACCACCATCATGGCAGTGTTGGGTCTTTGGCAAACGCATCTTACTCTGCTGTCTCCATCTTGTTAGTCATGTAACAGACTCAAAATGAAAGGGTTAGCCCCAAATTCCTTTCGCCTTCATATGTTCTTGCTTCTTTTATGAGGCAGACAATATTTGTTTCTCTTTTTCATCTTTCTCCTTACTGTTCCAACCAAACACTTTTCAGACTGTAACCACTGAACCAACTGCATCCACACACCAGAAAACTAGAAATATAATCTCTCAGGCTCCTCGCCTCACTTACATATCAGAGACTGCAGGACTCTGACAAGTGGCCCTATCATATTTACTGTCCATCGTCTTGGTCTGTTGTTATAAACATGTCTTTTTCTGGCTACTTAAAATAATTTCATAATTTAATATACATTTCTCATATGGTACATGTCTGTGTGCACAAGCAAGGGAAAAGAGTGTTGAAGGAAGAAAATACCTAGAATTACTAGTAATATGACTGGAGATAAATAAAAACTGACGAAGGAAGATAAGACGGGGATAGTTTTAAAGAGAGGTGCTTGTGGATAAAACAGCCCTTAACATTTGAGTGACAAGCACTTCACTAATGAGACATCATGATTCTCATTCAAATCAACATCTGAAAAACTATTTTTGTTTTACTAAACTTAAAATAAACATATGAGAAGAGTTTAGATGCATAATTTTCTCTTGATCACCCATCCTCGTGTTTTGATATTATTTTCACCACTGCTTATTTAACTATGTACATAGAAGCATATGTTCTGAGAATTTCATTGGTAGATAATTAGTTTTACTTTAGTAACTGGAGCAGAAGCACCAAGATAATAAAGGGAAGAATTGGGCTTTGAACCAAGGGCCTAGGTTATAGACTCTGTCATGTTCTTCTGAGAACAGAAGACCAAGTTCCACTACCAGGCAATATAGGAGCAAACTTATACAAAGTTGGTTGATAGCAAGCTAGTGCATATATTCAACATGGTGAGTGATGCTACTTTTCTGAGATATAGTTTCCCTTCACAGAGTGAACATAAACAGAATTCCACTCTAGGTGGAACACATCCATATTCCCATGAATTCTCATGGTTCTGTCAGCATGGGAGATTGTGAGTTTAGTTAATTTCTCACCATGATTTTTTGAAAAGCAAAACAAAACAACAACATCAATAACACCACCTGTAAGAGCTTGATTCGAAGAATGACCTGTATAGCCTCTGGAATTTGTTAAGGCCAAATATGCCATTCCTGGTTAATGATAGCCTTTGTTTTTTCATTAGCTCATGTCAATCTAAACAACATTTTTGTGGCAACAGCTCAAGCATTGCCACAACAATGAAGTTCCTGTAGCCACACATTGATTTTCAGAATAGCTGCAAGTTATAACCTGCAAGCTAAGCCTGCCTACAGTGATATGTTGTAGGCCTTGGAGTTAAGAATAACTTTTATAATCTTGAGACTTGAAATTTGAAAAAAAATATAGAAGGTGCAACAGAAACACGTGTGGCCTACAAAGTCTAAAATATTTATGTAGCTCTTTATAGAATCAATTTACTGATCCTTATTCTAGATATCTTTATGTATGTTTTATATGAAAACACAAAATTGAATCTACCTTTTAGAAGACTTCAGGACACTTGAGCCCACATATTTAGAAACTGGGGAAAGAAAATACATTTATATCTTCTAGAAAATATGGTCTGCTACTCATTGTACAATATTTGTGATATAATAGCACAAACAGACTGTTTCTCAAGAGAGGAACAGCCATTCCTGGTAATAATCCCTTCCAGCATTGCTACAAAGAGGATACCAAACAAATCATGAATCCCCTACTGGAATGCCTGCCATAGGTTAAGAATATGTTTCTGAGGGACATGTTATGTAACAATTCCAAATGTATCCTGATGATGTTGTACAAAATACACAAGTCCCAACATGGAATTTCTAGAAACCTTGAATCTGCTACTTAGCTGTCTGTGAATCTGGCTTGTGACAGAACCACAGTGTGGACTCTGCTTGGAGAGATGGAGTGCCCCTTTCCTTTCTTTTGAGAATGATATTAAATTTATGAGTCAACACCCTGCTGTTCACCTGAAAGTCTTCTCCTCTCTGTGCCCAGCTGAGTTTATGCCAACCTTATTTTGTCATTGTGGAGAACAGCATGCAATAAAGAATGTGACAATCCAAAGTCCTGCAGGCAAGACTAAGCATGTGAAGGTGAATACTCGATGCAATGAAGGCAGTGACTCACACTTGAGGAGGTGCTTCTGTTCACCTAATATTCATACAAAATTGACAGTGGACTCATCAGCGATTGCAAACCAGTGAGGGGATTGTAAGACAACATTTCTGTATGATGTAGTTGGCAAATGGATGCAGCTTTTCCAAGAAAGTGGTCTATAGATGTATTAATCCTCCTATGGTGAAAGAAGGTAATTATTTACATCTATATAATTATATTCACAAACATGTATTGAGTAAATTGATTAAATTGAGATGGTTAAGGAGGGTTTCCATTTGGAGGTGCACATTCCCATTTCCAATTCCGCCTGCAAAACATTTTGACAGAAGTTCTCTTCTGTCTATATTTTACTTTTGTTTATTATTTATTTTTTGGTTTTTCAAGAAAGGGTTTCTCTGTGTAACAGTGTTCGTTGCCCTAAAACTCACTCTGTAGACCAGAGCAGACTGGCCTCGAACTCACAAAGATCGGCTGCCTCAGCCTCCCGAGTATTGTGTCCCCATGGCCTGACTCAATCTCAATTTAGATTTTAAATCAACTGTCAGTCATTTATCTACCACACCTGATTTCTGACTGGTCCCCTCTCACCCACAGCAGAAGTGATATGTGCTTTAGGGCAAGAAACTGATGTTTCTTCCTTGTGCTGTTTTTCTTTTGCTTTTATAACTATAAGATAATTACAACATTTTTACTTCCCTTCTCTCCCTCCAAGTCCTCCCACAACCCATTTTTTGCTCTTTTACAAAGTCACTTCTTCCTTGTTCATTATTTATTGTTACAAGAATATATACATGTGTATAAACATATATATTCCTAAATATGGCCTTTTCAGCCTGTATAATACTGTGTGTTTGTGTGTGTGATTGTGCATGTGTGTACACACCTGGTATGTGTGTGTTTGTGTGTGTGCATGTACATGCATGTGTGTGTGTACACCTGGTATGTGTGTGTGTGTGTGTGTGTGCATGTGCATGCATGTGTGTATGTTTCCTTATTTACAGCAAATAGCTTGTGGATAGGATGAAGATGCATGTGTTAAATCAGACCTGTACACTGTGTTGAGTGCAGCGGTAGACCTAAAACAATTTGTGTGCGATATTGTTATGGACACTGTGGTGGGAAAGACACTAATTTACTTGCCTGACAACTGCAATGCCAACAAACATCCTTAGTCTGCAATTACTGGGAACTGAGAGCCTCAGTTAGCTTTCCTTTCCCACTCTATCAAAACACCTGGCAGAAACACCTTTGTTTCGCCAGCTTTGTTTTGGCTAAGGATTTTCTTCTGCCATGGGGAAGAGAAGCAGAGCAACCTCATCCTGGCAGCATAGAAAAAGAGGAAGCCAAAGTTCCTCTCTTCAGAATCCTGTCTCCTGCTGCTTTCCCTTCCTTCCAGAAACTTAGCTATGGCTTAGTGCTGTCCACATTCAGAACAGTTTTTCCTACCCTTGTTAATCCTCTCTGGAAACACCCTCCCAAACAGACTCAGAGAACTGCTTCTGATTTCATGCAAGCAGATACTTGAGATTATTAATCTTCATGGAGCTACTGTAATAGCCTGGAGTTTGAAATTTTATCAGTGTGGTGAAATTCAAGAGCTAAAGTCTGGTTCCTTCTCTCCCATTCCCTCCGCTCATCTTCTTCCCCCTCCTCTTTTCCCCTTTACTCCCCCTCGGCTCTCTTCTCTATCTGCCTTCGTTCACTCTTTCCCCTTAAATTCTGACATAAACTAAATGAATTCCTTGTGGTCTTGATGTATTCATTTTATCTTCTCTAGTTGTCAATTGCATATCAGGATGAGGTTTAATCCTTGTGATTGACAGTAAGAGGGGGCAATCTCCTGCTTTCCTGTTATCAGGAATGGGTGATAAGTGTATTTCTTGCAATTTCGTGTGTAACTTATTTCATCAGCCATTTGAAAACATGAATCCTTGCCAACTCTGGCTTGCTCCGCAGGGATGGCAAGCAGTGGCGGCTCATCTCAGGAGGTGTTCTGTGTTTACACTGTTCTTACCCTCATCCTGGGCAGCATGCTGGAACTCAGTCCTCACTCCTAAATCAGCCATCAAGAGGCTCCTGCCTGCTATGGTGCTGACAAGTGTGCTGCTTAGGCCAGACATGCAGAAGCAAACAGAGAATGCTACGTTTCACAGCATTGGAGCTTGGTACATGAACCTGTGTGCACTTGTCATGACTCACTCAGACCACAGTGATTCCAGAGAGGACCATAGTAACCTTAACATCCTGGCATCTGGGGCACTTGGCTTCACTCTAGCTCCTAGCTCAAGCAGTTTATCACCTGAAGCAGTTTTTCTCATGGTTGCTGTCACTGGAAGAGAAAGACCACACAGGTAAACCATTGCTCCAACTGAAAACCATATTGTGGATAAAACAAGATGCTTGCAGTCATCTTTTTGTTTTTATTTTATTGTACCCTTTGGCATCTCTTTATAGATCTAATTTGATTTCTGTTTTCATCTCACGTCTTCTCTGTGACCTCGGGTCAGAGACAATCTCAATGTCAGTGTGATTTGATGGGCTTGTTTGTCTGAGTCCATCGGCAAAAGCCTCAAGAGAGAGCTAGGGCAGTGGAAGCACAGGGCAGGAGAGACTGGGAAGAGAACAATGTAGGGCGGAAGGAGAGGGGACAGGGTAAGAGACAGTACCTCGGGAAAGGAAGTAAAGAGAGAGAGAGATACAGACTGAGACTAAATCCTGGTTCTTATACAGAGGAAACTGTACTTCAGCCTAGAATTCTGACCATCGTCCAACCACTCTAGGTGCTGTTGGCACTGGGGTTGGTGCTCTGCTCCACTATCCTGTCTGGGCACAGATGCTGTGCAGATGCCGTCCTGTTTCTTTCACATCGCTGGGCACATGAAAGCATTTAAGCTAGAAGAGGAGAATGAATGGAAGATAAACAAGAAAGAATCAATTATCTTTTGGTAAAGAGATAGCAATTTTTAAAATAAAAGTTTAGTCAGTAAGTATCTTTTATCTTTATGGAGTCTTAATTATTCTCAATGAAATTGAACCTAAAATTCTGTCATGGTCTCATGAAATGCAACTGTTCTTATTAAGTCCCAAAGCATTGATTCTCTCCAGAATCGGGACAGTGGATGTCTTTACAGATAACTGATGCATATGAAAGTGGCTAAAATAAACCCAACACAACTGGAGAATAAGCTGGGTATCTGTGGAGGCCCAAAGAGGCCAAAGGTCAGAGCTTTTGGGACAGATTATTGTGCTTCTAACCCAAACAAAGGTCCCACCTAGTTGTAAATCAGAGTTCTGCTCTCTCAAGGCTATTGTCAACAGGTGTGGCTAGTTGCCAGACCTTTTGCTCCTGAAATAGGGAAGTAGTTGGTTCCTATCTAAAACAAAAGTCTGAGGATCCAACCAAGTTCCAGTTCACTTTATGGAAATAACTTGGGATTCCACCAAGGGAGTGGTTTGGTCTAGGGCATGAGTCAAGGGCATGAGCAATGAATGTACCCCAGGACTTTCAATTTGTATATTAATGTAGTCCTTTTGTTTTTCTGCTGCCTTTTGATATCAGGGGTATATTAACCAGTTGAAAATTAAACACGGATGAATTTTCAGTACTCACTGAAATTCCCTCCCAATACTATCCTATGTGTTTCTGTGTTTTATTATTTTTGTTCATGTCTTTGTAATCCTTACTATATTCCTAAATTCCCATGCCTCCACTTGGGAAGAAAGGTATTTTTGGAGAGGCTGGCTCTCAACAGGTATCCATACAGAACCTATGCTACTGATAATGCATCAAGGTAATTCATGACAGACAAAGGGATTACAGCGTACTGCCTAGTCTTAAGGTGACTTATGTGCTAGTAGAAAACCCCCTTAAAAAATCTATCTAGTCTACTTAAACTTATCCAGTTCCTAAACTGGTAGTACTTAGGTTCCCTGTACTATGTCCGGAATGAATGTTGTGTCTCTATAAGAGAAAAGCCACACCCACTCCCTCCCCCATCCGCTGAAGCAGGCTGATCTTCAGCTCCCGGCCTGAGCTTGTTCTTTTCTGTCTTCCTCTTGGAGTGACAGCTTTGCTTCTGCCTCTCTCCCTATTTCTCTGCTTCCCCCTTCTCTGTCTCTCTCTTCTCTTCTCTCTCTCTCTCTCTCTTTCTCTCCCCTTCCCCTACCCCCTTCCCCCTACATAACCCCCTGAATAAATATTCAATCTTACTCAGCATGTCGTGCCTATCCATGTCTCTGTCTCTTGCCTGCCCGCCATGTGTCTCCCTGCCTGGGTCCAGTCACTGCTCGGGGACTGGCAGCTGTCTGGGACTGGCTGCTCCCAGGGCCTGCTGCCGGCCACCACATGGTCCGCTACCACTGTTTGTGGATCTACAGCGTTTCTGCTGGTACTGCCTCCGGGGATCCTGCAGCAATTTTAATTTTTCAATTACAATGTCCATGGATAAAAACATGTAATTTTTAGGTAAATACTAGTGCTTATAATCCAAAGGCTAGAACTTGTATTTGTTTAATTATCCTTAACCTGGCAATAATGATGTAGAGTCATGGTTTCAGAGGCCATTGTTTAAGTTAGAGGCATGCTGAGAGGATCCATAACCAGCTTAGGATAATTTAAAAGACTCTGATTAAGTAGCTATTACATGCAGCCTAGAAATTTCAGTTTAAGTGTGAGTTTTGCGGAGGTCCTGTGCTTGTGTTCATGTGGACAGTGTAGAGAGGAGATCCATTACAACATTGTTCCAAGTCATCCTCTGAGGAAACTTTGTTGGCATACTAAGGAATTTATCTTTTTAAATGAGGAAACAATGCTATCAAATTTTACTTGTAGAAAGGAGACTTACTACAAGGTACATCAGAGACTGAAGAGAGAGGAGACAGGAGGTCCAGTTGAGTTTTGAAGAAGATGAAGGCCTGAACTAGTTAATTCTGTACCTTGTGGTGTATAGAAAAGAATTATGAGACACGTATGATTTGTCTCCTAAAATGACTCACAATGTAGTAAAAGAATATGCAAATACATGGTCAAAAGATGGAGGACAAAGAGAAGTAGCCAATAGGAGGTGAGGTGCGGGGTGGCTAGGTGTGCTATTTGTAGAGGAATGGGGGCCAGGATAGGAATGCTAACAGGAGAGGACAGAGCTCGGAAGAAAAAAAGCCAAAACTGGACAGAGAGTTAGCGGTGCTGCTTTCACTTCAGTGGCTGCTGTTGGATGCCAGACTGGAGAACTGTGGGGGTGAGCCAAGAAGGCCTGTGAGGACCGAGTCCTGAGAAAAGAAAGACAGAGTTCAGATAACAGTTTGAATATTTCATGAGGATAACAAAGGGCAGGTTCTGCTTGGATTTGGTTTTCTTGTGGCTTATTTTTGTGTAGGGAAGATTTTTTTAACCTGTTAGAAAGACATGATAAAAGAGAAACTGAAAACTGGAGAAGCGGTACCTGAGAAGGGAGAAAGACAGTACAAGTGGCACCAAGATTGCTGGTGAGGCCGAGATGCTAGCCTGGAAAAGGAAGATGCCAGGGCGTTGAAGAACACTAAGCAGGGCACGACAGTTTAGAGACAAGGAATTAGAAACAGAGGCATGAAAGAAATGATGGAAATGAATTAGACACTGTAGCACGCTCACCAGTCTATATCCCCTTCCTCAGGGTGCAGAAGTCAAGTTTATACATTTTGCCCATGTGGCATGCCTTTAGGAAAGGATGCTTCCTTCCCAAGTCACAGAGGATAAACTAAGATCAATTGAATCAGCATATCTATCCCTTTCACTTTGAGAGATTAGTCTGTCGATGCAAAATAGACTCAGTTTAGGTCAAATAGTCACTTAGTAAATCTCTGCTGATGGTTCTTTTGGGAATATATTGTTCCCTGTTAAACAAATTTACTCTTTAACTTCGTCTTTGAAATAAATGTATGGTTCTTGGGATGACAGCGACACCTGGTAACTATGTGCTGCAAGTCTCATAATGATTAGGGTGGAAGGTCATAGAAAATATGAGGATGATGGCTACTGTCGATTTCCCTGCTTCTGAAATGGCTTATGCCTGATTTCCTGTTTGGAGATAGACACATATTTTCACCATTTTAACCACTTCCATTTGTGTTTTTGGATATATCAGTCATATGTATGTGCATCCAAGGGATGCAAGGGAAGTTAGCCATATTCATCTTTCACTAATGTACGGAGGAAGTAATCTGCTAGGAGGGATCATAGCACACTTGGGATGGAGGATTTGGCTGTGTGGAAAATGTTAGTAGCAATACCCGAGACACCAAAAGCATCATAAGCTACCAAACTAACACAAAGGAAGGCAACAATAAAAGCATAATTAAAACATTCAGGAACTGAAGGTGACCAAACAGAACATTTCTATTCTGCCTTAAGCGGTAAAAGAGGAGAAAACTCTGTGTTGAGGATTGGTTCATCTTACAGGTGGACAATGGAGCACAGCACAAGGATAAGTTGAGGGGTCAAGTGGATAAATGGGAGTAACAACAGCAGCACTTGGTAAAGAACTTGAGACAATATGAAACATGAATGGGCTTGGGGAGGTTGCTCACAAGGTAGGGGTGCTTGCAGCACTAGCATGAGTATGAGTTTATAGCCCCTGCACCACGCAAAAAGATCCAGTGCAGACTTGCCTTCATCTGTGGAACTGACACTGTGGACGGCTGATACCTGATACACCTACTGACACATTCTTGGTAAGAGCATGGTAGCTGATGTATCTACACTAAACTCATACATCTAAGACAAGAGGAACATTGTGGAAGAGAGAGAATGATTCTAAGAGCCAGAGAACCAGAACATCTGATATATGTTGTCTATATATCTGTTTATGACAGGGAAGCCAAACCCATGAAATCTCAATGATTTTCTGTAGCTATTACAGATACACATATGTAACACTAATAATTTACATAAGAAAGTATGAATTTGAGAGGAAGTTGAAGGGGCATGGGAAATCTTTTCTTTGAGGGAGAAAAGGGGGAGGAGAGAAATGTTATAAATGCAGCATACAAATGTGAAATTACAAAAATAAATTATTAAAAAGGAAAACCAAGTTATGTAATTTTCAGGAAATAAAAAAAAATAAAGTCAAGCATTGCGTTTGTGGATGTGACAAGGCTCCTGAAGGTCAGGCTCAGGAGTATATCAAAATATCTCTTTACTTACAATGGTTTTACATCCCGATAAAAACACTAAGTTGAAAGAATAAAATGAGGAAGTGCTTACTTTGGTGGATGTTAGGAGACGATTCTGTCTGTATTCACCTTTGTCCATCATCTCATTGCATATGGTGGCCCAGAGCATCATGGGAAAAGATAGCAGAGCTGAGCTGCTCCCTTCATGGTAGTCAGGAAGTAGAGAGTATAGCTGGGATAAAGGCTACTTTCTATTCCTGGTTTCCTTTCTCTTAAGTCCCCACCCCATTAGATGGTGCTAAACACGTTCACAGCAGCTTTTTACACTTAAATTAACTCTGAAAATGCCCTTTCAGTTACAGTGGAAATGTGTCCTAGTGGGCTTCTAGGAACCGCTCAGTCCAATTAGGCTGATAACCCAAGGACATTTACGAATCTCTTTGTAGCTAAAGAATTATGGTAAAAAGAATTATAAGCATGGTGCGGGAGATCCTTCTGTCTATGTATTGCTTTTATTGGTTAATGAATGAAGAAACTGTCTTGGCCTATACCATGGGAGGAGGAAGGCAGAGTTAGAGAGAAGCCATGTATCCCTGCTGGAGCTGAATGGAACTTTACCCGGTAAGCCACTGCCATGTGGCGATACACATATTAATAGAAATGGGTTAGATTAATATGTAAGAGTTAGCCAATAAAAAGCTAGAGCTAATGGACCAAGCAGTGATTTAATTAATACAGTTTCTGTGTGGTGATTTTGGTTCTGGGCAGCCGGGACGAACAAGCAGCCGCCTCCAACATAAGCATTAGACACCTACTTTTCATTTACATTTTGTAAGTCATTCCTGATACCATAGAGAAAATGAGTTGTAGCTGTTTCAGGTCTGGAGAGCTCCAGATGGCAAATGAGATTCTACAGGACGTCTAGCAGAAGTCTGGAAAAGAAACTCAGTGGACTTAGTAACAAAACAATCATTGGTCCTACCAGCTGCCTTGAACCTCTTAGACAAATTCCATTCCAAATACAGGGAATCATTGCCTCAGCTGCTAACCAGGCCTACAAACAGCCTTTGGACAAGGTCTCTTACTGAAGACCTTCAGTAAGACCTAGAAGCTCACATTTTGCCTGGGATGGCTGGCTGGTCAGTGAATTATGTGGAATCCATCTATCCCTGTTCTACATGGTGGGGTTACCGGCATATGTAACCAAGATCAGCTTGCGTCCTTGGATGCTGGGCATTTGAATTGCAGTCCTCATGCTTACAGACCAAATGCTGCTGCCCACTCTGTCAACTCCTCAAATTTGAAAACCTCAAGGTCTGATCAGCAAAATAAAACATTCTCCTTTCAAAAATACAGCAGGAACACAAGTTACTCATCACTTTAGTGGTGACTTCATTTTAATGAAGGACAATTTGAAAAGTCAAATAACTTTTCAGCTTTCGCCTCCAAATGCACACTATTCTGACACCTGTCAAAAGCTCTGTTGAGGGAGCTCCAATAGAACCATTGTCAGAAAACAGAGTAGAAGCCAGAGCCTTTCCCAAGATGCCTGGAAACGGAAATTTCATTGTCTCCTTCCCAAGAAGGTAGAGAAAATACTTTTAGGAATAACTGCCTGACCTTCAGAACTGTGGCTGACAAGAGTTTCAGACACCAGGGACAGTTAGTTCCTCACAAAGTGAGCTCTGAGGGAGCGACCTGAAGGAAGGATGAAAGCCCCTCCAGTTGTCATGAGATATGAAATCAAGTTTTCTTGTCCCCCGTGGGTATCTGGCTGCAAGGTCTAACTCACTGTTATTATAATCTTCCTGCATACTGATCTGGGAAAATAAGTTCAGTGCAGAGTGACTAGTTCCCAAGTGCAGAGCTGAAGACCCTCTAGCAGTTCTCTCGTCTTGAAGATTTATTAACTCAGTAAGTTTGCATCCAAGATAGGGCCAAGTTGTCTTTGCAGAATAAGTGAGATATTTTATTTGAAACTTTTCAGCAAAAGTAAAAGGTATACAAAAAAACTTTTAAAAAACAAGGACATTTTATATGTTTGCAATGAAGAAAAGATTTCATCTTTTTAAAAGCAAACATATTTTTAAATTTTGTAGATAGTATAATTTTATTATCTGTAGTGTAATGTTTTGAATTAAAATAAATTGCAAGATACTTAGTTTCATGTATATAACAAGCACATTGCACATCCAGCTATCATTTTTGTCATGAGCATTCTTTACAACCACAAATCACTTTATTGTATAGTATTTTGAAATAGAGTCTTATGATTTCACAGGAAGGCTTTAAGGTCACAGTCTTGCTTCAGTCACCTATGTTCTAGAATTATTGGTGTGAACCACCATACTCAGCTTCTCTTTACAATTTTTATAGAACTAAATGTGTCATCATTAAGTATAGTCTTCTGGATTTATGATAGACTCTAGAAATATAATTTTCTTATCTAACAGTTATTATAAATAATTTAATAAATATCCCCATATCTTCCTCCAATGACTTTTTTTAGCCTTTAGACTTTTAAAACATCATTATTAAAATCAGGAATTTATTATTTGGGCTCAATTAGCCACTATTTTCTTCCATTGTAAACTGAATTTGTGTTGACCTAGAGATGTATGTAATTGTGGAAATATATCTATGCAGAAACAAAAGTGATGTTTTAAAGTTCAGGTCAATTATGTGGATTGTTTTAATTTAGAAGCATTCAAAGAAATTTTCATGGAGATTAAAAAGAATCTCTATTTTATTCATCCCAAACAATAACAACTTAGGTCAGCCACATTTTCTGCTGAGACAACACTGTTACAATGGACAATCCACCTCTGAGAGAAAGAAAGATCTATAAAGGTTAAAAACATACCTATAAGTAACATGATACAAATTGAGAGGGTTCTATTTATGTACTTCAAAACACACATGTACATACACTTATTGATGTAACAATGACTAAAGAAAGAGATCATGAATGTGAAAGGAGTAATGAGGAGTACATGGGGAAGTTCGAAGAGAGGAAAAATAAGGGGGAAATGATGTAATTATATGATAATCTCAAAATTAAAAATACTGTACAGCTTTTATGCCTCTTTTAATTATAGTAATTGAAATTGTTTATATTTTATTCTTGATAATTTCAGGTTTACACAAGGAAATATAGAGTGAAGTATGATTATATCCACTCCATCAATCTCCCTTCAACTCTCCACACCTCTCAATTTCAATTTTTCTCTTGTTAAAATGGGGGATCAGGGAAGAATATATTTCAACTAAGGGAGTCATATTAGAGTTTACAGGAAACTTGATTATATATGGGATCCCAGGTCCAAGGAGAGATCCCCAGATTGTTCTCTGGACAGAGGAGGGGGTGCCTGAACCGGCCTTGGCCCGTGACCATACTGATGAATATTTTGCTTATCACCATAGATCCCTCATCTGGCGTTGGATGACGATACAGATGGAGGCCCGCGTTGGAGCACCGAACTGAGCCCCCCAAGATCCAAACGAGGAGCAAAAGGAGGAAGAAAATGACGAAGGACTGCGAGGGATACTATCACCCACTGATACAAGGGGTCGGATCTAATGAGAGTTTACCAAGGCCAGATGGACCGTGACTGAACGAGCATGTGATCCAACCAGATTCTCTGAATGTGGCCGGATTTTCTGAATGTGGCTGGCCTGCAGTCTTTCCGAGAAGCCATTGACAATGACACTGGGACTGGTTTCCTCTGCATATACTGGATTTTTGGGATCCAGTCTGTTTGGATGCTCACCTTCCTGGACCTGGAGTGAGGGGGGAGGAACTTGGACTTCCCACAGGGCAGGAGACCCTGACTTCCCTAGGGGACAAAGAGGGAGGAGGAGAGGGAGGGGGGGAGTGGGAGGGCGTTGGGAGGAGGGGCGTAAATGGAAACTTTTTATAATTTAATAAAATTACAAAAAAAAAGATGAAAAAAAAATACACTGTCCATTTCTTGTTGCCCCTAAATGGATGGGTGTGGGCCCATCCCCTGAAAATAGACAGCCATACTTCTTCAAGCAACAATCAACCGTTGGCAATTGTGAATAATTTTTGGCATTTCATCGTACATGCAGAATTTGCTTCACTCTTTGAAGTGTCAAAATCTAAAGCTGGGATTCTAGGTATATTTCAAATTCCACAGTTAGAAACTCCTGCACTTCTAATTTGTCCACAATCCCATGCTAGTCCAATACCTTCTTTAGCTTCCTTCACTGCGAACCACGCTCTTTCCTTCAGCCTAGCTGTAGCAGGCTGACCGCATTTTCCGTCATTGGACCTGACACAATGGCTATAATGTGTCCTGCTGGCTGAGGTAGGTTCGATCATCACTCCCCTAGATATTGTTTCATTCTTTTCACCCTGTCCATAAAAGTTAATTCTCTCTTTTCCCCATAGAGCCTTTACTCACATATTTCTGTTGTCTATTCCAGTGAGCCATTTTACCAGTTTTTTTCCTGACCTTCTTAATCACCACTATTTAAGGATTTCTTTCTATCTATCTGTCCAATGTCAAATACTTAGTGAGATACTAAAGATGCAAAAAAATTATAATTATCATTGACTTTAATGTTCAAAACAAAATATACTTTCCTTGTAATGAGATACTTTTGTTAGGCTTTCCTGTTCATTAAGGGACCCGTCAAGAATGCCTGGCAGGAAATGGGTAGCCTTGGTGATAACGAATGGAGTACCTGAATCTGTCATAATTGTCACAAACCCAATAATCTGAATGGTGGAAAATATATGATATTTTCAGATGAAGCCTCATATATTTAGAGTGATTTGGTGTTCTCTGGATTCTCTAAGTATAAATAATACCATTGCTATTGTGCAATATCATTTGGGAACAAGTTGCATGGTCTTCATTGACTGGAGTACTAACGGTTATGTGTAGGGAGGGAAACTCTCAGATGAATGAACTGAAGCCCTTCTGATTAGTGAAGCAGGACATGTAGCATAAACACCCAAATAGCAGACATGATTCTGGGAGGGGAGGGTGCGCATTCTATACTGCAAATGTGCAATTGGATAAATATTAATAAGCTTCCGTTATCTTAAAACAGGAAAGTTTTTTTCCTTTTTCAGGTGAACATATTTTTTATGAATGGTTTTGATGCCTTGACAATTTGTACATCTATATCAACTTTAGGTATTTCCAGTTCATTACCCTCTCTAATTCTCCCTTCACATCTAAATCATTCTTCTCAACCATTTCTGTCCTACTTGGTTGATGATACTTATTAATGATAGTTTTAGTGGAGTGTTAGGGATAAAAGGCAATTTGAGGAGAGATGAAATCTGAGTCCTAGGAAATGATGTAAAATAAAGAGAATAAGCCTCACTTCTATAAAAAGTTTGATGAGAAAATTGAGATTATGCTAAGAGAATTTTTTGGGAAATTTGAGCCAATTTGCTACATATTTAGTACTAAGAGAAAGAAACATTTGCCTATCTGTAGGCTGAGATAGAACTTAGAGAAAATGAAAGGATGAGAAGAGAAGAGGAGAGGAGAGAAGAAGAGGAGTAGGGAGAGGAGGAGAGGAGAAGAAAAGAGAAAGAAGAGGAGGAGTGGGAAGGGGCGGAGAGGAGAGGAGAGAGAACAAGAGAGAGAATGAGTGAGAAAGAGCAGGAACAACGAGGATAAGAAACAAAAGAAAGTGGATTCTGCCATTGATAGAATTTGTAGCTGAAAAGTACGACCTATGACGGTAAACAGCACTCATGTCTCACTGAAGTAGAGAAAATCTAGCAGTGGATAGGACAAATAAAAAATCTTTTTAAAGTAGTTTTTGTCAAAAAATTAAGATGGCAATAACTTGATATTAATATGTAAAGCAGAAAATGTGATTTTAAATAAAAGATCAATTAAATAATATAAATGGTGTAAAAGGTTTCAGTAAATGTATACCACAAGATTCCAAAAGATGAACTAATAATTCTGTGCATGATTCATGATGGGAAGACTGAGACACATAGCAACGCCAGGAGCTGGAGAGAAGTATGTTGCTTGACTAGATTGACGCTAGTGGTAATCTTTGATGATGGCAACTATTACCAAGTGTGTTGATGCATGCCACATTTCAAAAGGAGGACTTAACCATTCAAGTTTTAAAAGTGAGTTCCATCTCAGTGCAAAGAACTTAAGAGGATTGTAATCTAGATAAATTCCTTTAGTAGTATCTATTGTATTAAAAATAGATTAGCACCACTCCAGAAACAGAGACAGGTGGACCTCTGTGAGTTTGAGGCCAGTCTGGTAAACAGAGCAAGTTCCAGAAGAGGTTCCAATACTACAGAGAGACCCTGCCTCAGAAAATTAAAAAATAATATAGATATAAGAAGCCAGCAGGAATAAAATACAGAATACACACAAAAGATCAAAGTCAATGTCATTAACAAAAAATCAACTGATTTCGAAGCATATGGTGAAACATCTAAATACTTCCTCTGCGTAGGAGGCATGGTAATGATGATCGCCGTGAAGGGGAAGACAGACTGAGATCCATAGCAAATGCCAGGAGCGAGGAGAAGTGTGAGTATCGCTTGACTAGTGTTTGTTCTAAAGATAACCTGCAACATTATCCAGTGTGGCAGCACAAGCTTTTAATTCCTGCTCTCAAAAGATAGAGGCAACCAGATGTCTGAGTACAGGGCTGTCCTAACCTACATAGTGAGTTACAGTGCAGGTAGAGCTACATAGTGAAATCGTCTCTCAAAAATAAATAAAATAAAAACAACAACAAAAAAATCCCAAACTGAAACAAAAGCAACAACAGAGAATCCAGTATGGCTGCTAATTCCTTCTCTCCCTAAAAACATACATCATAACTCCATACATGAAGAGACTGAGTCCAAGGCCCCTTCCCTTGTAGGTTCATGGGCAATGTGACATGCTTTGGTCAACAGAGCACAAAAGAAATAGTTCCTCCAGCTCTGACTTTTAGAGGCGCTGGTACATTTCCACTCATTTCACATAGAATCTATCATCATGTAAGAAATATAACTATGTTGAATTCCCATGCTGTGAGCAATTTCAGCCTGGCTGTATTAGTTTTTCTAAAATGCAGCACACTGTGTGGCTTCAACAACAGAAATTTATTTCCTCAAAACAAGAAAGCCGAGAATTCTGAGCTTCCCCTCAGCAGGATTAGTTTACTCAGAACTCTCATTCTTGCTTGCCAATTTCTTCTGCTTACTGCCTCTTCTCATGGCTTTATCTGTACAAACACACACCCAGTGTCTCTCTCATATGAGGCCAAGTCGTGTGTTAGACATGTTTCATACTCATGTGTTCTTTTATACTTCATTCTTTCTTTTTTCCTGCAAACCTGGTCATGTTCTAAGACACTGGATTGTGACACTGGGGTATGAATGGGAAAGTACTGATCAGCATACAACACTAACTACTAGCAGAAACTGTGATGGAATCACAACTAGTTACTATCTATTCCTACTACTCCAACTGAATAGCCAGTTGGTGAGCAAATGAGTCATTTGGAAATCTGCCATTCACGGATACCACATGCATGCAGAATGCCCCGGTAGATCCTGATACTTTATAACCTGAAGGTATGCCTCCGGATACCAATCTCCCTGAATCCCTCTTGGTGAAGCTTCCAAGCTTTAGAAGAGACTGAATGGTGCACAATAATACACAGTGGAAATAAGGGACAAAGCTAATAGCAAGAAGTCCATCTAACAGACAAAATGTATCTACTACTCTTCTTACATTTTCTCGTGTTCTAAGCAAATTATATTTCAATTTATTCTGCTGAATTCTATATTTTATTTTGTAACTTATGTATTTATTTATTTAGACACGCACACTTTATAATCTTACTACTCTCCACATATAAAAGATTTTTGATGTATGAATGCTGGTAACAGAAAGAATCACAATCATGAACTTGAACAATGGGAGTGATGAAAAGCAAAGAATCATATTTTCATGGATTTCCAAATATCTAAACTTGCTTAAAAAGAGAAACTACCCCAAAGGACATAAATACCAGAAATCTTGCACACAGCTTCTGCTGTTACCACCAAAAGTCTTTTCAGTGTGGAGGTAGGGTATCCTGGCAATAACAGCTATAGAGTGAAATTCTAAATTAATACGTGGTTTGAGATGAGGGCCTAGCAACAAAGATGTTCTCTTTCTTTTGAATAATAACATTTGTGAGTTCTGATTTAAAATGGAGCTCAGTTTTCCTTATGGGGTCATGTGGGTATGTGAATGAAAATAACCCATATATTTGAATGCTTGGTCCCAAGTTAGTGGAACTGTTTGGGGACTAATAGGATGTGTGACAAGGTAGGAGGCATTGTGTCACTGGTGGTGGGCACTGAAGTTTCAAAGCCCACGCTAAGCACAGTGTCATACTCTCTCCGCCTGTAACTTCCAGGTCAGATGTGAGCTCTCAACTACTATTCCAGCACCTTGCCTGCTGCCCGCTTCCCTCAGTGATGATCATGAACCAACCCTCTGAAGCGGTAAGCAAGTCTCCAATTAAATGCTTTCTTCTATGAATTACCTTGTTCATGGTATTTCATGACAGCAATAGAAGCGTAACTAAGGCAGGCAAGTAGCATAAACTCCAGACTTTGACCTGCTTTGCTTTAAGGATACAGATTCAAAGAACGAGACTGCCCCTTACAGTGTTTTGCTACATTTGTATTTCAGTTGCGATTGCATTCCTATGTATGATTCACATTTTGGTATTACCACGGATACATCTGCTATCCTAAAAAATCTGAGGCTTGAACTTGGGCAATTTATTTCCAGCTGGCCTAACAGCTTCCACTCTCATTTCTCTTCCTCTGTTGGGATGATATTTCTAAAGTGTCAGGGTGACCTTATCTGCGCTTGTTCTCTTGATGATCTCACCCAGTCTCATGGATATTGGTCTAGATATTGATGTCACAATATTTATTGGCCAGCAGAAACTTTCCCATGGACCCTAGGCTTGTGTAATGTGCTATTACCTACTCCATAATTCTCCCTGGAGCCTGGAAAGATGCCTTAAGCCCTCAAAAAAAGATGTTTTTTTTTCATCTTAACCAATTTGTTCCTCCATTTTTTCCTATTTCAGAATACTAGCTAACCCATTTGATTCTTTAGACAAAAGGTCCAACTCCATATTTTAATTGGAGCTGAAGTATGAGAAGCTAAATAGTGTCCTCAGGAATCAGGATATAAACTTAAGCAGATTCCTCCAGATATTCTAGATACTTTTAAAATCTATATGCTTTATCCTTTGTTGAGTTTTCTGTTGCCATGGTATCACTTTGAAACCCCAAATGGCAGATGCGTGCAGATACTGACTGCTAATACCAGGTCAAGCTTGCTGCTAAGAACAATGAACTGGGGTTCTACCTACTTAACCTATAGAAGAACTTTATATTCCTTCTCTCTAGGGCCAAGATCTTTTTGATTCATTTACTCTCCCTTTTGATAGACATTTCCTGTGGTCTTATTGAAATTCTAGGCTGGTACTTAAGACAGGAACACTAGACTATTATAATTCTGTCTCAGTTACTAATTAACTGCATGTCCTTGAGGAGTTTCTATGTTATTGAAAATTCAGATCTACATAAAAAATAACAAGTACCATGGAGGTAGTCCATACTTTTTAGCAATAATATTGAAAATGTAGACAGACAGGTACAGTATTGGACCTTTACTTCTGGAGTGTGAACATCATATGTACTGACTGACTATCCACTTCCTAAGTGTTTAATGTAAATGTGTAACTTTAGGAGAAATGCAGCAAATATATATGAAGTGCCACTTGAAGATTACATGATTTGGTACATGTCCTTGAAATTTCAGAGGCAGTTTGGTTTAACAGAAAGGATCCTGAGTTGTGATACAGAAGGGGGATTAAGTCTCTTGTCTTCAGCCTCAATGATCATAGCATAAGTTTTGGCTTCCACATTTTCCTCTAGCGTAAGTAGAAAGTAGGTTTTAGTTGATATTGATGGTACCTTAAAAGAACAGTGATTGGACATTTACCTTCACTAGGAAACTTAAAAGGTATCTGCAGTTTTGTTTTTGTTTGATGCTTTTAATGTAAGGGCTCAGGTAGAGAGTATCCTCATCAAAACCTCTCTGTCTCATACCTTACTTCCTGCAGTCCGTTGGTGAATATTGGGAAATGGATAACAAGAATCCCATCCACCAACAAGTAGAGTGTCAGGGAAGTTCTCCAGAATAAAATGTCTAGTATCAGAGCTGGGATGTGAATCCAGAATTGAACATTGGGGCATGTTATTTTTCTCTGCACTAAACAATGCTTCCCCAAGGCTCTAGGTGTGAGGACACACATGAAAAAGCAGTGCCTGAACTCATCAGCAAATAGCCTTGCTCCTTCACCACCATCTTTTTCCAACTCCAAGAGAGAGTGCTATGATCAGTCAGAGAATATTCTAGTCCCAAAAAATACTAATTAATTTTTAAATTGGTAATTAACTGCATGTTCCCATTCTGTTTTTGATAAATATAATCTGTTCAATCAATCAGTAGCACTTATTAATATCATATAAAACAATCTCACTAATAAGCTTGTTTTCCATTAGGGAACTAACATGTGGTTTTGTGTGGAGTTTCAGGCAAAAACAAGAAAGCATCATTTGCGTTCGCTTCATTGCCCAGATTACACGGTGCTTCAATTCTGCCTCTGACAAGCAGCAAATTGCTCACTCGTATGTATTTACTTGAGATATATTTAATCTGCTATTAATTTCATGAAGAATGTTACTGTCCACCCTCATTCCACCCACTACCGTGGTGGACAACTTACTAGGATTGAAATAATTACAAACCATGCTTGTAACCGTACAGCACAAAGATAATAATCATGCCCTTTTCTGGAATTTACTCATGGCAAATGATGACTGACTGTTTTTTTAAACATCTTTGTGTTGAGGTATGCTTACAGGAAGAGGATCTAACTTGGGTTTTAGGTGCAGAAATTACATTATGTGGTTTTCTTGGGATAGGAACTAAATTGCTGTTTGGATTCTGCCGCTCCTCCTTTCTCTAGATGTCCTGGCAAACAGTATCTTCTTTCTATGGTGCAACACAGGACACAGCGACTTAGGAAGCTGTACGTACTAAAAATTAGATAACTGCCTAGGGTTGCCTGATATGCCTATGATACAAAGTGTAAGTCATGGTGGGGGATGGGTTTAAAGGAATAATAAAATAGGAAAAAAATTTATTGGTATATTTATAAAGTAACATGAAAGAAAAAAAAGACCTCTAAATGCTTATTTGACTTTTAACCAGGTAAACATTAAGTTGGATGACTGAACCAAGTTTTGGGTAAATTCAGTTTTCTCATTTCTTAACGTTGCAGAATTTATAATATGTATTTTATTTGCTACTTTATGCAGGTTTCATTTTGACTTATTTGAAAATCTAAACAAAATATGTTTAAAATAGGAAAGAAATTTGGTGGCATATAGACTGTCTTAGTCAATGTTCTGCTGCTGGGAAGAGCCACTGTGACAGCGGCAACTCTTATTAAGGAAAGCATTTTATTTGAGGCTGACCAACAGTTCAGAGGTTTAGCTCATTATCTTCATAGCAGGGGGCATGCTGCTGGCATGCAGACAGACAGGGGCTTGGAGGAGCTTAAACTTCTACATCTGGATTCACAGGCAGCAGGGAGAGAGAGAGACAGAGAGAGACAGACAGAGAGAGAGAGAGAGACAGAGAGAGAAAGAGAGACAGACAGACAGAGAGAGACAGAGAGAGAGAGAAAGAGAGAGAGAGAGAGAGAGAGAGAGAGAGAGAGAGAGAGAGAGAGAGCTACTGGTTCTGATGATTTGGACTTCCGAAACCACCAGTAACACACTTCCTCCAAGAATGCATCTACTCCAACAAGGCCACACTTCCGAATAGTGCCACTCCCTTGTGTCAAACATTCAAATCTCTGAGACTATGGGGGAGCATTACTATTCAAACTGCCATATAAAACTATTTAAATACTTTGAAATCACTGGGGATATCGCTTAGTTGGTAGAGTGCTTGTCTTGTATTCAAAAAGCCCTGGACTGAAACACAACATGAAATTGGGGTATGGTGGCCCACATGTGCAATACCAGAACCCAGAAGGTATGGCAGGAGGATATAAAGTTTAAGTTCATCATTGATTATGTAGTAATTCTTAGTCCATTCTGGTTATGTGGAAACCTCTCTCAAAAAGAAACCAAATGAGAAATAAAACAAATAAAAAAGTAACAAATGATGCATGGCTGGCACTTTTATCCAGACATGGAACTGTGTCTGGATAGGTAACATGCTTTAGTGGAGAACCTACTCCTATCACTCTGCTAAATGGACAGAGTATTAAATTGATTTCCAATGACTTATCACGATAGTTGTAGGTTATCACTCAACCAACATGAGAGAGGCTTCCTTTGCCTGCTGGTGACAATTAATATAGAGATCCACAGTGGCCATGGTGCTGAGAAAGGTTGTGGAATACTCAGTCCTACTCTCTACTTCCAAGGCTCAGGGATCATTACAGAAGAAGGAATGGAGAGAGTGTAGGACACAGAGGCAGTATATGACTACAAGGGAAATAGTGTTTTCTATACACATCAGGGAAGTTTCACACATAAATACATGGCAACTGTGACGGCATACACAAGACCTGTGAAACTCATGTTAAACAAAAATCCCAGCATGGAGATGGGAGTGAACAGGAAGTCTCACCCATAGATACTTAGCTATTATCACTGACAGCTGCTTGGAGAAAGGAGTCAGCTTTCTTTAAGGATGTGTTTCCTAACGTTTCCGAAACTAATGCTTCGGTTAAAGCCTACACATGAAAGAGGAGCTTATGAGCAGCAGCAACTGTACTTGACTGATCCAAAAAGAAGAAAAGAGAGAGAACAGAAAGTTGGGTCTATAAAGAATGGGAGAAGAACTTGGAAGGAGCAGGAAGATGGGGTAAATGTCTAATAAAAAACACATTGAAAAGGGATTGAGGCTCGTGAAAATTTTTTGATATCTACTGGTGCCACACTTAATCAGATCTCATTTAGGCAGGTGTGACAATGAGAATCCAGGGGTGTAGCTTCACTGAGATTTCTTGAAAATGCAATCTTACATTGTAACAACAAATATAGACAATGAGGCCATGAATTGGAGAGAAAGCAAGGGAGGGAGATGTACCTGAGGATGGTTGGAGGAAAGAAAAGAAAGAAGGAAACAATGTAATTTCAAAACATAACAAAAATATAAAAATTAACTATATAAAGTTCTCAATGTGATAATTAAAATGGGGGCTGGAGAGATGGCTCAGAGGTTAAGAGCATTGCCTGCTCTTCCAAAGGTCCTGAGTTCAATTCCCAGCAACCACATGGTGGCTCACAACCATCTGTAATGGGGTCTGGTGCCCTCTTCTGGCCTGCAGACATACACACAGACAGAATATTGTATACATAATAAATAAATAAATATTTTTTAAAAAAGACAAAGAAAAAAGTCACATTAGGAAACAAATGGCTTTCGTTGTTTTTTGTTGGTTGTTGCTGTTGACCTAAATGAAGAGTGTTTGCAAATGTCCATCTGTAAGAAGGATTTGGCAGTTGGGGTTCCAGCTCATCCTCAACATTTGTCTTTGCTAACGAAGCTGAGCATCTACGAGCAGTAGAAGGCAGACAACCTAAAAATGAACCAGGAGCCTACTCTCTTCAGCACCAGTATCTATTCTGAGTGATGGAATCAAGTGGTCCTTGGAGGTTCCTCTGTGGATATAAAGGCAGATTTTCAACATTATTTGTACATTACATCATTTAGTTTTAGTCCTTTTTCCTATTTTTGTGTCCAAATACCTTGTTGATTGGAATAAATTGCAAGACTGGGCTTTGTCTTGTTCCTTGTTCCATAAATTAAATGTTATGTACTTTGGTTTTGAACTGATATCATTTGTTGTATGTTGAAACCTTTTACAAGGCATCTGGTTCACTCTGTGCATCCAGGCATTTCATCATGTAAAGGACATTCTTTGGCGGCGTGTTTCTTTGATCTCTACAATACATCAGTAATGATTTTAAAATCTTTATGGACCATTTTACCCTTTGTAGTTTTCCAGTTTCCTTTCTCATTCCTCAGGTTTGTATAATTTGTTAATTCTAATGTATGTCTATGCATTTCTCTAAAATCATGTTTGATATCATATAAATTGAGCCTTTAAGCAAATAAATTTTAGGGCAAAGACTACGTCAGATGGGTTTAAATATTTTCTAATGGTTCCTGGTTTTATTTTGCTTAATATAGTAATGCAAATAATACTTACCAATTATAGATTTTAATTTGCACATGTATGTATGTATGTTTGTGTGTATGTATGTATGTATGTATAAGGTTCTTAAATTTGTATCGTTAGTTCCAATCTCTCATCCTTCATCACATCATCACACGTCATATATCCAACAATTGTAATTCATCAACGTTTGGAAAACTCAATCTGAATGTTTGACTGCTAATTTCTAACCATCCAATAGCCTATTTATCTGCCACAAAACTCAGAAACCTCTATATTTTCTCTCTCCCCCAAATTCAGATCCAATCCCCAAACCTCTCATTTCAACTACTATAAATTTTAGTTCAGTCCATCGGTGTATCTTAGCATGATGGCTGCAGCTTCTGTCTTACTGAACTTTTACTTTTTTACTGAGCACTTAGTCAATTGTGCTCCTTCACCAATTCCAGTGTCTACCAAATGGAGCTTTGTGCAAATGCAGATCAAGACACTCATTACTAAAATTTTCAGGGACTTCACAGTGCACAGATTCTAAGTCAGTTTCAAGGCTCTGCTTCCTCTGCTCCATGTTCACCTTGCTGTTCTTAGGGTGTATCACTTTAGTATTTACCCCAACCACAGTAATTTAGTCATAATAGCATCTACTGGCTCTTTGGAAATTGTTATTAGTCCTTTCGTGTCTCAGGGATTTTGTATTTTGTTTCATGTGGCAGTACTTTTTCATTGGTCTTTTCGTAATACTTTAGTCTTGTCTTGCAATTCCTCAATCTCAGATAGGCCTGTTATATTAGAGTTCTGTAAGGAACACAGTCAATAAGATACCTACCTATTTCTCAAACTTCTATTTTCTTAAGATATATATTTTAAGGAAAATCTCATGTGGTTATGTGAACTAGTAAGTCTAAAATCTATTCTCCAATCAGGCTGACTCCAATCCTGCTGAAAGTCAGGCAAGATTCCTACATTATAGTCTTGAGATAGAATTTCTTGTTCTCAAGGCAGCCTCAGTTTCTGTCTTGTGTCTACCAACTTTTTACTGATAATGTGAATTCTGTTCACACTAATGCTATAGTACTTTATCTAAAGTCATGTTTTCGTTTTTTTTGATTGTATGTTAATCATAATATTCATCCCTTCTTCTTCCCCCCAGTCCTCCCATATATCCATTCTTACTCTTTTTCAAATTTATAGACTTGTGTTTCATCAATTCTTATTGCATGCATATGTGTATTTGTCTATCTATCTATCTATCTATCTATCTATCTATCTATCTATCTATCTTAAATATAAGTCAGTTACCTATAGGTGTTAATTACAAATACAAAAAAAACCTAATAGTGATAACTGGATTAGCATTTGATGGAAAACTGAGCAACATAGCCTGGGCAACTCATCATAACTGACCTAGAAATACTTTCTAGGTTTCCCTCACAGAGGTTTGTCTATATTTGCATATTAATTTTCATTTCCTCCACTGGACTTCTTATTTGTGTGTTAACTCTTTTTCTCATCAAGTACCTAAGTAGCAGAGTCACTGAAGTATGTTAAGTACTCAACAAAGAGTGAATTCATGCATCATGTGTGTGGAAAATGATGAAAACTCATGGAAGCTTGAGGTGAGAAAAGTTGACCCCATCTAAAACTCTACTAGAATAAGAATACTGCGTGTTAAATATAATTCATTATAAAGTCCAGCAGTAAGGGAATAACCTATTCTTTTACATTTTCTTTTGACATAGTCTCTTCCCTTGTATTTTTGTCAAATTAAATCAATCAATAAAGAGTTATGATGATTTACAGTCTTAACCACTGAAACCAAATGTATCATAATGCAGACTCATGAAGTTTTGGCAAGTTATTTTAATGGAGGTTTGATTACCTGTCAAGATCATTGGAATAATTGCCAGTTAGACTTACATTAATGAACACATCTAGGTGGGGATTATAAAAAATGAAAAATTATCATTTTTTGGAGGGGTTCTTTGCCAGCAACTTGCAGTGATAAATAGTGCCCTAGATTTATTTTTGTTTTAACCACAAAGTATGTAATCGCACAGCGTGTTCTTTGAAGAATGTGTGCTAAATTTGAAAAATAATATATTAGGCTCCTAACAATACGTCCTTTGTAAACCATTTACATTTAAAAATAACCAAAGGTGAAAGATAAACCCTGTTGCAGCTGATCTACCGCCCACTTCAGTCTACCTGCTGCTCTATGTTTGAGGTCTGTGCTGTGTGTGTTGGGTTCTTTGGGTAACAGTTTGTGTTAGCAGCCTCCTTTATTGAGGCTGGTCAACACAGCACTTTATCAATGGCTCCAAGTGTGAGGTCTGTGTTGCATGTGTTGGGTTTCCTGAACGAAAACTTGTGTTAATAGCTTTCTTGAACTGAGTTGGTTCACATCTCAGTCCACCTGCTTCTCCATGTTTGAGATGTGCGCTGTGTGTATTTAGCTCCATAGACTATAATTTGTGCTAACAGTCTCCTTGGGTGAAGTTGATCCATACAGCAGTCTGTCACTCCATGTCTGAGATCTGTGCTGTGTGGGGTTGGGCTCCATAGACAACAACTTGTGCTTGCAGCCTCTCTGGAAGCATTTGAATCATATAACAGTTTACCCACTGCTCTGTGTTGGAGATCTGTGTTGTGAAGGTTGGGTTCCATGGGCAATAATTTATGTTAATAGCCTGCTGTGGGAACTTCTTCAGTGAGTAGCCTCTGAGATACTGATCCACTGTGAGCATGGTCTCTTGTACTATAAAGACAGATGAAAAGCATGCATGGGTCTCTTGGGTGCTGGATTCAGTTCCAGTTCCCAGCGATTACAGAGGACTGAGAATCGCCACTCTTTCTGTGAGTTTATCCCCAGAAAAATAAATCTTTGTTATACTCCATTCTAGGCTATTGTGAAACTCTTTTGTGTTGTGAACCCCCCAGATCCTGAATTTCTGGTAAACAAGTTGCAATGCTTGCAGCTGCTCTGAGCATGGGACCCTCAGGAGTTCCTGATGGCAGGGGAGAGGTTTCTGGTGGGTTTGGTTGGGGTATGGTTTTCAGTTAAGCATCCCTATATATGCTGCCCCTGGACACAATAAAGGGGGCATTATGGCATCAAGGATGACCTGTGTCTCTGTGAGTCCTTGGGTTTCAATCTCCAGCCCCTTGCCTGGATCACGAACTATATGGTAGCGCATAGAGCACAGATGGTCGTAGTGCACTACACTTTTGTACGCCAACAACAGCTTCCTTGGATGAACCTCTTTTTGAATTCGCTCTGTATTCAGTTCCAAGGTCCAGTACCCAGGAAATGAGGAGACTTCAAAGCACCCATAAAACAGGAACTTATTTTTTTAAATGTTTGTCCTACAAATGATATCTGAGTTTGTGTTATCAGCTGAACTGCTACCTTCAGATTGAAACAATTTTGTTTTGGGAAGATAGGATGAAACTTGGGGAGGCTTTAGGAACAATCTTCCCATCAAAATTCACAGAAGCAAGTTTCTTTTAGTTAAATTACAGTTCTAGCTGTCTCTGCAAATCTAGTTTCTCCTTCTGTATGTGTATAATGTTGCTCAGTTAGTCCTTAAGCTCCCCATGACTGTATTTGAACCATTGATGCCCAGAATCTTTGCATTTTATCTTAGTATGAAAGTGCATTTTAAATCCAAGACACAGTGACTCTTACCTTTTGGATGGTTTGAAACATGGAAGTAAAGCTGTTTGTATAATAAAATTGGGAACTGTACTCTATAATAGACAGTAACAGACTGTTTAGGGAGAAACTTATACCTCTGAATAAAGTCCTGGTAGAGCAAAACTAACATCAATCTGATTCAAAGTACCTGTGTCTTACAAGAAAATTAAAACATTATCCTATTGACAGGATTTTTTTAGACTAAAACTTAGAGGAATGATCAAGCTTAATTAATCTTTAAAAATATTTTCCTTTTTTTAAAATTTGCTTTATATAAAGTTTATCTTTAATTTTTTAAGAGAGTTTCAAAAAGCCCTGTTTTATACAATAGAATAACAATATAAAAAGAAAGTGTGTTGTCTCTTTTGGTTAAGAAATTATTAATGGAATGTGTGTGTATCTGTGTGCATGTGTGTGTGTGTGTGCGCGCGTGTGCGTGTGCGTGTGTGTGTGTGTGTATGTGTGTGTGTGCGTGTGCGCACATGCCTGCATATGCGTGATGGGCATTTGGGCATCCACACTATGGGTTTGAAACACATTTCTGTGGGGTCAGTTTTGTTCATCTGCTTTTGCATAGCATCCAGAGATGGTACTTAAGTCACCAGCCTTGTGTAGCATGAAACTTTACCTGCTGAGCCTTCCTGCCACACCTTTGTCCTTTAAGTCCCAGAGAGAAACTAATTATGAGAAAATCTCTACAAGTTTTTCAGGAATTTAAAAGACAGAATGAAAGCCACCACAAGAGAGTACAAAATATCTACATTTGTCTTTAGGTAAACTAATTTGGGTCTTCTAATTTTGGGGGGCGGGGTGCGGGGGAGAGCAGGTTTGTAAAATGTAAACCCAAGTTTGAATGTAAAGCAAAGGCACCTCTGCGAAGAGTTTTTATAGAGAACTGGGATTCGGAGTAGCAGAGGGCTAACCACTGTGCTGATGATGGCGATGATTAGAGTAGTAATAATAATAGCAGCCACAGTTTGAGTGTCATTACGACAGCTGCTCTGGGTTCTGTGCTCCACACTCATTTTCTTTGCAAAAGTGTATGTGAGTTGCTGTTCCTACTATTTTATACAGCAAGATAAATGAGGCCCAGAGAGACGGTGCATCTTCCCACAAAGTAGCCTAAACAAGAGTATAATTACCTTCTAATTTCCCCTCTGCAATAGGCAGACTTCTGGGCAGAAAAGAGTTAGCATAGAGGACCTGACACTGCTCTCATCAGAAAGTCCTGTTTGCAAAGGTTGTCCTTGGTTGTTGTTTGAGAACTCGAATTTTGAGACTTTCTAACATTTCTCATGAGTGGTTCATTCTGCCTAAACTGTTTGTGCGAAGGAAAGAGTTTGTGCTGAACACCTGCTTTGCTTCCGAAGCTCCAGAATTTGGGCATGCGAGGCACTGAATGTCTAATGAGCACTCCTGCGAGACAACATTTCACAAGTATTGTCATGACTCGTGGCTGCAAGAATGAAACATATTTCTTGGAACGCAGAAAGGCCTCTCAGAATCTTGCATTGGACTGCCTCCTAATTTTGCCCAGAATGTCTTCTCCTTTTGCAAAATTTCTTTTTACTACTTTGATGTAATAACTATAAATTAGGCCTTGATAAGCCCCATAATTTCTCTAAAAATCATCAAAATTATCTAAACTGTATATAATTGCTGAACACGACAAATTTTTCCCTGATGCCATTTCTTCTTTGAAGAAAAGAGAGCCTCATTTTCTTCATGCACAGAGGAAGAGACTCTATAATTTACCCTTTCTTGACATCAGGTATCTGAATAAAATCAGGGTTGTGAATGCCAGCCAGCAGATATGAAATAGAAGGAATTATGCCCATAAAACACCCACATGATATGCTTTGATCTCTTTTTCTCTCAGTGTGAGAGGGCCCAACAACAGGTGATGACACTATAGGCAAGAATGAACCTACTAGATCAGTGGTTCTCAACATCCTAATGTCGCAATTCCCCAACTCAGGTTCTCATTCTGTGGTGATCCCCAAAGATAAAATAATTTTCCTTACTACTTCATAACTGTAATTTTGCTATTGTTGTGAATCATAATGTAAATAACTGATATGCAGATGTTTTTAGGTGACCCCTGTGAAAGGGTTGTTCAGCTCCCAAAGGGGTCTTGACCCACAGATTGAGAACCGCTATACTTGAAGAAAGAATGTCCTCAATCAACTAGGATAGCAGAATACTCACTCAGTACCCCAATAATCTACAAGAGACTGGGAGATAAAAACATGGACAAATATTGTTGTCTTAAGTCATTGAGGATCCTGAATAGTTGCAATAATTAATCTGTTGTAAAACAAATGGCAAGAGGGAACTATCATTTGATGAATCTACTCTGCCCACCTTTTTCTTGCAACTACTGAAATATATTGTATAGGTAAAAAAAATTGAAGTCACATCAGTTTCTAAGTGATACATAGGTAGACAGACAGATGAATAGATAGAAAGAAAGTTAGACAGACAGACAGATAGACAGACAGACAGATGATAGTAGATACACATGTGCGTGTGTATATGGGTGAGTTCACACGTATTTGTTCATATGTGAATATGATTGTGAAGGCCAGGGAACAGATTTTCTTTAAAGAGGAAAATGTGTAGGTATCACAGAGCATAGGTTTGCTCGAAGAAGGAAAAGTGTAAGTTAAAGCCCATGAGGAAGAATCCCCTGGATTGCATGCAATACCTTACAAATGCAGCTATGCTAACAGGGCACAGCATAGGAAAGTCTGAAACAACAGGCTGAGAGATCATGGTCACTGAAGCACAGACAATGTCTACCTGAAGGTTTTACAAACAATAAGTTCTAAACAAACCATTTTTTTGGATGAGTATGTGCCTCATTCCATGATTACAACTGAATCCATCAGGCAGAGAAATACAAATGCATGTGTTTCTGTATCTATATGTGCTTCTCTTGTTTTTTTTCTTAGCTCTTTTTATTCTGGTTGCTTTGTCATACTATAGTTTGTTTTGCTTTATAGCATTTTATTTTAATATTATTCTTTAGATGCCTGTTTATTTTGTAATGAGAGCTAGAAAGGGTGTCAATTTGGATGGGAAGGGAGGTGGGGAGAATCTCAGAGGAGTTGTGGGAGGAGAAACCATAATCAGAATGTATGGAAAAACATATTTTCGGTAAAAGAAAAATAAATTAGAAAAAAAGGTGTATTTGACTCATGATTTGGAGTGATGAGTGGCCTAAGATAGTGTAGCCATATAAGACAAGGTCTTTCTTGATGAAGTGGAAACTGTATGTTTCCAAAACTGTGAAGGGCAGAAACAGAAAGAGAGAATATCTTAGTTCAGTCTTCTCATATTCTTGTAAGGCCAATTTTCTTTGATTATGACTGCAGCCTGAGAGCCTCATTTAACCTTAATTGCTCCCATGGCCATACCTTCAAATGCCAAAGTTGATTTAATATCAGGTTCTATTAATAACACATAAGGGGCTAACATGTTCATAAGTGTTTAAGTGGGGACATTTAAATGATAGTAAGGCATAACAGTAGTGTGTGTTCTAAAGGCAACAGAAAACTATTAATTGGTTATAAGTAGGAACTAACAGGATTTTATTTGTTCTGTAGAACACCTCCTTCAGGTTTATTAGGGAGAACTACCCAGAGAGAGACAAGACCCGGACAGAGATACCTCAACAGTATGGCAATAGGAATCTATAGAAGAATGTGGGAGGCAGGGGAGTGGAAACAAAGCAAGGAACAGCCATGAGAGAATGGGAAACCTGGATTACTGACCATACTTGTAATTAACTAGATTTGGAAGTTCTGGAAGAGGAGTCCAAGTGTCTAGAAAGAGATCCTTTCCCCAGAGTTATTATATATTGTAGACTCTACAATAGGAGGCTCTATATATTGTAGATCTAATACATATGTATTATACAATGTAGATGAACATTTACTGAAGGCAGACAGGGATGAGAGACAAAGACCCCGAGTAGGATTGAAGAAGTAGCTTGGTAACCAAGTAGTGGCCCTGTATGTGTAACATCCTGAGTTTAATCCTCAGTTCTGTTGCTGGGTTTGTGTGTGTGTGTGTGTGTGTGTGTGTGTGTGTGTGTGTGTGTCTGTGTGTGTATGTGTAAATGCATATCTTTATAGAGAAGCAAGATAACTGGTTAGATGTGGCTGACCATAGAAAGGTGTGATGATAAATTTATATTTATATTGGTATGACAGGTACTTTTATTTATATCACTCCATATGTCCCCACATATTTAATATGACATTTTATTAGTTTAAAATAAGAAAAAACTAAGTAAATCTAGAAGAATATAAATATCACAGAATGTAGTGAACATTAACTCTTGCCCCAATGAACAGATTTCAAGATGAGACCACACCACCTTCATAGTGAATTTGGAACAATGTGAAGAAACAACTTGAAGTGTTTCAAAATCTGTGGACAACACACAAAACTGAAGACACTCTGAAACAGGAATTCCAATTTATCATCTCAGACACATGGACATTGACATCCTGAGTCAAGCTACAGCAGTGTTCTGAAAGACAATCTGAAAAACCTGGAATGGAATACAATGTCTACGGAAGCGTAGCTGTGCAAAAGAGGCTGATAATGCTGGTTGGAGGGTTTGGAACAGGAAAGTACATATTCTGTGCTGATGCTTAGAAATCAGAAAGGGATTATGAACACTGGTCAGACCTAAAGACAACCCTTTCACAAAAAATTCTTCTTAGAAACCTGACAGAGAATTCTGCTGTGGCATAGGAAATACCATTTTAACTGTACTCTTTCTTAGACTTAACTCCTGGAGTACCTGAGGAATGCTGTGCTTAACCTGTGCCTGAGTTTTTCAAGAGATGAACAAAACCAGTTATTACCCACCTCCCTCAATGATTGGAAGAGAAGATTGTAATCACTAATGCGCTGACAGGAAGACAGAAGCTACCCGGTGAAATGACTTTCTGAAGGTCGCACAATCAGTCTATGAAGGCTTTGCTTGAGAATGACTAGGAGGCACGACAAAAGACCAATTGCCTTCTTCAATCAGCAGTGTGCTTCTCTATCCTCACCCCAGTGTCTCCCTCTTCATGCTTCTGTTAACCTCCCTTTCTTTCCTTCTTGCCACAAGTGGGAATCAAAGATTTTCATGCAAATGCATTCTGTCAAAAACATAGATCCCTATGCTTTCACCTTCAATTCCCCTCGCCTATTTTAAACGTCTTAATGCAGGAGTCATCAAGTTCTTTGTGTAGGGGCAGAGGACATAAAGAGCTCTCAGCTTCCATTGGTCCCTTCGGTACCAATATCAAACAGAATTCTTGTACTGTTCAAAAAATTTTGATGCTGTCTTTGATGACCTCCCTAAGGAGATATCTGGGTTACAGAAGTGGTGAGCCTGGGGGCTGCATTTGATGTGACGCCAGACTAAATTCAGGACTTTGTTCAATAGCCGATTCTGTTCCTACTCACTCACAAATCAGACTGAGCAGAAACTCCTACTGCTGAGCCCAAAGAGGCACATCTTTTTGAGTCTCTTCTTAATAAGTGCAGGAGTATACAAAGATTATGGCATGATATGTTACACAACATAATTATGCTATATTATATATGCCTGTGCTTCCAAGGTCAAACGTCTGTCTTTTTTGTTGGACCTAAAGAGGTGATCTGACATGTCGGAAATGATTCTATAAAAGGGGTGTTTGGTAAGGGCATATAGAAATTGCTAGAAGCTGAGTGGACTTATATGATGTACAACAAGGGACTGAGCTCTCAAGCTACTGCCATGAGGTATTGAATTCACTAGCAATCATGGGGCTTGGAAGTATTCCCACGGTGTCTAAAAAAAATGCAAACCAAATGATGCTATCTTGTAGCCCTGCAAGATTCATATCAGAGAGCCCTGCAATGGCTGGACTCCTGAGGCTCAAAACTGGCAGGGATGAATGACATGCTTTTAAACCACAAAGTAAGTAACAGTTGTTATGTATCAATGAAATAGCATACTATCTTACAGTTTAAATTTTAAAAGAATAGTATTGCAAAATTTTTAAGTTAAAAAGATGTTATATATCCTGCCACATTACTAAAGGTGTTTATCAGCTGTAGGAGTTCTTTGGTAGAGTTTTTGGGGTTGCTCATGTATGTATATTATCATTTCGTCTGCAAATAACGAGAGTTTAACTTCTTCCTTTCCAATCCAAATCTCCTTGATCCCCTTATGTTGTTGTATTGCTATTGCTAGAACTTCAAGCACTTTATTGAAGAGGTATGGGGAGAGTGAACAGCCTTGTCGTGTTCCTGATTTCAATGGAATGGCTTTGAGTTTCTCTCCATTCAGTTTGATGTTAGCTGTCGGCTTGCTGTAAATAGCTTTTATTATCTTTAGGTATGATCCTTGTATCCCTAATCTCTTCAACACCTTTATCATAAAGGGATGTTGAATTTTGTCAAATGCTTTCTCAGCATCTAATGAAATGATCATATGGTTTTTTCTTTCAGTTTATTTATATGATGGATTACATTGAAAGATTTGCGTATGTTAAACCAGCCCAGCATTTCTGGGATGAAGCCTACTTAATAATAATGGATAATTTTTCTAATGTGTTCTTAGATTCGGTTTGCCAGGATTTTGTTGAGAATTTTTGCGTCGATGTTCATGAGTGAGATTGGCCTGTAATTCTCTTTCTTGGTTGTGTCTTTATGTGGTTTTGGTATCAGGGTAACTATAGCTTCATAAAAAGAGTTTGGCAATGACTCTTCTGTTTCTATATTGTGAAATACCTTAAGGAGTATAGGTATCAGCTCTTCTTGGAAGTTCTGGTAGAATTCTGCATTGAAACCATCTGGCCCTGGGCTTTTTTTGGTCGGGAGGTTTTTGATAACAGCTTCTAATTCTTCGCGACTAACAGGTCTATTTAGATTGTTCACCTGGTCTTGATTTAACTTTGGTAAATGGTATTTATCTAAAAACCAATCCACTTCTTGTACATTTTCCAACTTTGTGGCATATAAACTTTCGTAGTAAGATCTAATGATTCTCTGAATTTCCTCTGTATCTATTGTTATGTCCCCCTTTTCATTTCTGATCTTATTAATTTTAGTGTTCTCTCTCTGCCATTTGATTAGTTTGGCTAGGGGTTTGTCAATCTTGTTGATTTTCTCCAAGAACCAACTTTTTGTTTCGTTGATTTTTTGGATTGTTTTCTGTGTTTCTATTTTGTTGATTTCAGCCCTCAGTTTGATTATTTCCAGTCTTCTACTCCTCCTGGGTGAGTCTGCTTCTTTTTTTTCCAGAGCTTTCAGGTGTTCTGTTAAGTCTCCAATGTGTGCTTTCTCCATTTTCTTTAATTGGGCACTAAGTGCTATGAACTTTCCTCTTAGCACTGCTTTCATAGTGTCCCATAGGTTTGAGTATGTTGTGTCTTTATTTTCATTAAATTCAAGAAAGACTTTAATTTCTTTCTTTATTTCTTCCTTGACCCAGGGATGATTCAGTAGTTGACTGTTCAACTTCCACGCATTTGTAGGCTTTCTGGTGTTCGAATTGTTATTGAATTCTAACTTTATTCCGTGGTGATCTGATCCTTAGTGATCAGGGAAATGCAAATCAAAACAACTATGAGATACCATTTTACACCGGTCAGATTAGCTAAAGTCAAAAACACCAATGATAGCCTATGCTGGACAGGATGTGGAGAGAGGGGAACTCTCATCCATTGTTGGTGGGAATACAAACTTGTGCAGCCACTGTGGAAATCAGTGTGGTGGTTTCTCAGGAAACTGGGAGTCAACCTCCCTCAGGACCCAGCAATTCCACTCTTGGGAATATACCCAAGAGAGGCCCTATCATACCACAAAAGCATTTGTCCAACTATGTTCATAGCAGCACTATTTGTAATAGCCAGAACCTGGAAACAACCTAGGTGCCCCTCAATAGAAGAATGGTTAAAAAAAGGTGTGGAACATATACACATTAGAGTTTTACTCAGCGGTAAAGAACAATGACATCTTGAATTTTGCATGCAAATGGATAGAAATAGAAAACGCTTTACTGAGTGAGGTAAGCCAGACCCAAAAAGAGGAATATGGTATGTATTCACTCATAAGTGGATTCTAGTCATAATTAAAGGTCTTTGAGCCTATTATTCGTGATCCTAGAGAAGCTAAATAAGAAGGTGAACCTGAAGAAAATAATGTAGTTATCCTCCTGGAGATTGGAAGTAGACAAGAGTGTCAGGTAACCTCAGGTGCATGGGGGTTGGGGAAGGGTTTTGGAAGGGGAGAGGGTTAGAGAGAAGGGAGTAGGGGAGGAATGGGGAAAGCTCGGGAGATTGGGATGAGGGGGAGGGAGGAAGGATGGATATGGGATCAGAGAAGTATGTATCTCAACTAAGGGAGTCATTTTAAGGTTTACAAGAGACTTGATTATAAAGGGGATCCCAGGTCCAAAGAGAGATCCCCAGATTGTTCTCTGGACAGAGGAGAGGGTGCCTGAACCGGCCTTGGCCCATAACCATACTGATGAATATTTTGCATATCACCATAGAACCTTCATCTGGTGATGGATGGAGATACAGACAGAGACCCACATTGGAACACTGGACTTAACTCCCTAGGTCCAAACGAGAAGCAGAAGGAAAGAGAATGTGAGCAAAGAAGGCAAGACCAGAGGGAACCTTCACCCGTTGATGAATGGAGATTGAGACAGAGACCCACATTGGAGCACTGGACTGAGCCCCCAAGGTCTAAATGAGGAGCAGAAGGAGGGAGAACATGAACAAGAAAGGCAGGACCGTGAGGAGTGCATTTACCCACTGATACAAGGGGACTGATCTAATGAGAGTTCACCAAGGCCAGTTGGACTGGGACTGAACGAGGACGCGATCCAACCAGATTCTCTGAATGTGGCCGGATTCTCTGAATGTGGCTGGCACGGGGTCTTTCTGAAAAGCCATTGACAATGACACTGGGACTTGTTTCCTCTGCATATACTGGATTTTTGGGATCCAGTCTGTTTGGATCCTCACCTTCCTGGACCTGGAGGGAGGGGGGAGGAACTTGAAATTCCCACAGGGCAGGAAACCCTGACTGCTCTTAGGGATGGAGAGGGAGGAGGAGAGGGAGTGGGGGGAGTGGGAGGGTGTTGGGAGGAGGGGCGGAAATGGAAACTTTTATAAATTAATAAACTTAAAAAAAATAAAAATAAATAAAAAGATGTTATATAATATTAAAGTAATACCTTAAAATATATTTGAATCTACTGGATACTTTGACCTATTAGAATGCAAAGTGTCTGAAGTAAAGGAAGCAGGCAGAGATCCAATAGAAGAACTAGGTGAATAAAACACAAAGGCTGACCTCTACGTTCAAATCTCATCTTAGGCTTTGAAAAACAGGATCATTGGACTGTAAATTATTAGTTAATGAAAAGAAATACCAAGGAGACAGGATCATATTGAAATTTAAACCTACAATATCTTAAAATCAAAATGAGTTATAGTTGTATTTAAAAGAACAGTTAATCCAAGTACTGAATTTAAAAGTTATTTGGATTATTTTTAGACTTGTAGTTCTCAATCATAGCTTTCTATGTATTATATATGATATGATTTTTTAATGTAAGAGTTTGAATATTTAAAGCAAGCAAAAATTTCTGTGTATAACCTAACCCCAGAATGAAGAATATCAAGATTATTAAAACCCAGTTCTTTCTTCAACCCTTCCAGACACTAAACACACACACACACACACACACACAGAGAGAGAGAGAGAGAGAGAGAGAGAGAGAGAGAGAGAGAGAGAGAGAGAGAGAGATGGGAAGAGAGAGGGAGAGAGAAAGAGAGAGACAGAGAGAGAGAGAGAGAGAGATTCCCGTGTAAACACTGTAGTCATTGTAGCCATTTATATTAGACACTGTAGGGATCATTTCAAATAGACAATTAGGTCAAAATGCTTTTATATGATAGAACATCCTTTAGATTCTTTTTATTCCATGGTTCCTAGTTTTGTCTCTACATTACACTTACCCAAAGAACTATGTATCTAAGTCCTGATGCTCAAGTTCCCCTCAACCCCAGAGCAATTACATCAAAATTACCAAGCATCATACCCAACAATTTGTAAGTTTTAAAGTTCCCCAGATGATTACACGCAGTGAAGTTTGAGACTGCTGATCTGCAGATAATATTTTGTATTTTTCTGCTGCATCCAACCTCATGAATAATAATGAAGCTGAATACCCAGGAGACTGCCTGGGAGTTATGGAGACGAGGTCTAAGTAAACCAGACTCCACACTGATGGTGCACACAACAAAAGCTGACTGTGTGGGGATGCACTAATATTTTTTTTTCCTTTTAATTTTATGGTTAGTTATAAAATAAATAAATGCTCTAAGCAAATGTCCCAGTTTATAAAGATAAAGGCATACAGTTAAGTGAGGCTGAGGGAGCTACCCAAACCTTGAACTTGAGTGATAGGATGTCTATATCATGGCAATGACAGTCAGTGTGGTCCCCAGGCAGCAGTAACCTCAACCCTTGCGAAATTGTCAGAAATGAAAAGACATGCTTCAACTCCCTGACCTACTATGTCATAATGTTTCAGGCTGTGGCTTGGCGGGTGGTTCCGTGACTCAGGGGTGGCAACCGAAAGCTGTGTGCTCTTTCCATCTCCTTTAGATGCCTATGTTTGAAGACTCAGTATAAGGCAGGAGAAAGAAGAATATGTGTGTGACTCCACTTCTCTGTCAGGGAGAAGAGAAGATGCCCCTCTCTATCTTCCCTTTCTCCAGTTCTCCACTTATGTTCACAATCTATACTGATACTGAACATGAAATATGGAAAAATGTGGGTTCATGGTAAATTTGGTTGGCAGGGGTACATACCAAACTGAGCCACTTTCAGACAAGTGTAACTATTTTAGATGTGGATTATGGTTTATCCTTTCAATCAAAATACGGAGACTTTTAAAAAGTTTCATTAAAATGTGTCTTCCCACTGTTTCCAGGAAAATGGATTTTCGAGCTTGAGGGCTTTAAGATAATTAATATTCAGGAAGCAAGGGCAGGTGGCTCGCTTTCTCTGATGGAAACTGATTCTGATTGCTGCCATCCAATAACGTGTGAGCTTTTCTGACCTTCTCCCTTGTCTGCCTTGCTATGATTTAGGGCACTTCTGTCTCAGCTGTACATTTCACTAGAATTACACAAAAATCAAAAGGTTACTGTTGTTTGATTTTCTATTACTACATTCCGAACAAACCAAGGTCTGTTCTTTCAAAGCAGTAGATGAAATGTGTGCTGGGTACACTCATATCCGAGAAATAGCTCACATTACATCAGGTGTGAAAGTGAGGACAAAGGAGAGGAGAGGGAAATACAGACGAAGGAAGGAAGGCTGAAAAAAGGAGAGAAAAGTATTGAATGAAAGAAAGAGATGAGAATATAAAGCTGAAGGAAGAGAAAGAAAGAAAAAAAGTGGAAATGGACAAGAATAGTGAAGCTGGGTAAGGAACAGAGTGAAGGTGGTAGTGAAGAAAGGAGAACATGTAAGAAAGAAAACTAAATTTAAAAAAGCCAGGCAATTTATTATGAAGTACCACTTGTGTAAGACATGCTTCAGAGTTGCTGGCCGCAGAGGTTAATAATGATGGTAGTCATCATGATTCCAATTTACAACAAATGGGATGAAAGGCAGCTAGACCTCAGATGGAGAGACCCGCATTGGTGACAAGAGAATAAATACATAGCAGCGGCCGAGGTACCCAGAGATGCGAGAGGTTAGATTAAGGAGCTCGCTTTACACAATCACTTTAGATATAGTGTAACATCCACTGTTCTTTAAAAGGTATTTTTTATGACATTTATGAGGAAAAAAATGAGAAATTTCCAGAATTTTGTAGTCAACACATCTAAAGTTTTATTCTGTGATTAACCTTATTTGGTATTGACTTTTGGCTAAAGCTTGACATTTCTTATACCATTCCTATCTGTATGTTGCTATCAGCATTTTCTACCATCATTGACGCCATCATTTCTTCCTGAGACATAGAGAGGGATGTGTGCCTGGGAAATATCTTACTTGCCTTATTCAAGTCCTCATAGCTATGTGTTATTTTGTTCTGGATATAAAGTCCTTTGTGAAGACTCATGTATGGAATGCTTGAATTCAGCTAACTATTCTGAGGTAACAGGATCATGAAAGTGCTAAATTAATCCCTTGATAATTTCATCTTGAATGGATCATTAGGAGTGGGTGCTGGTTGGTGGAAGAAGACCACTAGTGAAGGGGGTGCTACCTTGGAAGGGTGTGTCTTGTCCCCCTAGCCTTTTTTACTTCTTACTGCTTCCTGCCAGACATTAAGTAAACAGCTTGACTCCATTGTATCCTTCCAATCAAATGTTCTGACTCACAATATGCCCATGAACAACAGACTCAGAGACCACAGGCTAAAATTTCAGATACTGTGCGGCCCCCCACCTCCTTCCCCACAAAATAGGAACTTCCTATTGGAAGCAACGCTGATCCACAGTTCTCTCTGAGGCCCTGATGTCTGAAGGAACACAGCTCCTTAAAATCAGGAATGTGTTTGGCAGAACCAGTAATAGCTGGGAGCCTGGGTTGTAGGAACTTTTTCCTGAGGCCCTGATTTGTGGAGAAGGAGCACAGTTCCTCCTGTAAAATCAAGATCTGCTTGACAGAGCCAGTGAGGGCTTGGAGCCAAGCCCTTGGTGGAAGCTGCAGCCTTGAATCCCTGAAATCCCTTTCTCTATGCTGGGGGCTATGGTTATTATCTAAAGACTGAGGTGTACTTGGTTTTCAAAGCACTTGAAATATTCTATGTTCCCTTTGTGCAGCACTAATTAACTTTCTGCTGACTTTGTCCCATTATATGATAGCTTTCAGTTGACTTAGTCCCCTAACCTCTGAGATATATGAGATACTGTACTTCTTACAAAACTTGCTCGACATAAGACATAACTTATGAAGGACCTCCTGATGCTACCTGTTCTATCCTCTTCATCTCTGATCCCCTGGGCCTACTCTGATCCCAGGACAGGTCACCTTCCTCTTTTAAGTCATTCTCAGATATAATGGCACAGTTGTATAGAAACTGAAAAGACACATGACTGTTTGTGTATCTTGGCAAAATACATTTCAATGTTCCTTTTAATTATGTTTCTAAGGATATGGTGGTCATATACTTCTTAGTTCTGCCCTATCTAGTCACATAGGCCCAAGAGATAATAGATGATCCAAATTTTGAATCTTAAGAAGCTTTCCTGAAGAAACACTCAGAAGGCCAACCAAAAGTGTCTAAATACAGAATCAGTAGGTTCAGGCAGATGATGGACTGCTCTATGAAATAAGTATGTCTGTACCCTAACAGAAGATTATGATTGTACATTATGAAAAGTTTCTAATGAAGTCCAGAAAAATTGCAAATGCTCTTAGTAACTGTTTCTTGTTCATATCAAGGAAGAACCAAAATTTTACCCGGCCTCTTTGAGGCCACACAAAGGCAGCAGTTAAGACAGATTACTCTGAACATCATAGGTGTCTTATTTAGGGTTACCATGCTGTGAGAAAACACCATAACCAAAAGTCTCTTAGAGAAGAATGGATTTATTTGCCCTATGATTCCACCTCAATGGTTCATTGCTGAAAGAAATTAGGACAGAAACTCAAGCAGGGTTGGAACCTGAAGGCAGGAACAAGTGGAGAAGTGATGGAAGAATGTTCTGTATTGACTTTCTCTTCATGGTTTGCTCATCCTGATTTCTTATAGGACCTAGGACTCCTTTAAAGGTGGCCCAATTCAAAATGGACTGAATCCTCAATTGCTAATTAAGAAAATGTCCAGCAGGTTTTCCAACAGCCTGCTATTATGGAAACATTTTCTCACTTGATGCTTCCTTCTCTCAGATGACTATAACTTGTGTCTAGTTGACAAAGACCAAGCCAGACCAATGGCCTTCTATAGAATTTGAAATTGGAATTTTCAGACACAGGTTTGGGAAATATTCAAAGCAACTTACTTTGAAACCTCAAGAATACCTGTACATACTAGTGCTTGTAAAGCTTGTATATCAGCCCAAATGAATGCAGGATTCTGAAATTAAACCACAAGGAAACAACCAACAATTGTTTTTTTTATAAAACTATCAACAAATATCAATAAAAAGGAAGCTTCTTCAATAAATTCTGGTGATATTGAGAAAACTAGATAATAAAATCCTAGTACCTGGCAAACTTGTACTTTTTGAGTTATTAGCCTGTGGTCTTCCTTAGATGCCCAGCTATCTCTAGTGCTCTTGGTTATCCTCCAAAACTGTATAATAAGACCTTATTGATAAAGACATCATATACTTGAGTCACAGAGCATGAAAAAGCCAATGGGATATTGACCCATAAGATTTATTCCTACTGGCTAGTTTTCATAGGGTTGTTCGCACACTATCACAGGTTAAATATATTCTTTGGTCTTAAGCAGTTGTGACACCTGCAAGCTACAACAACTGCCATGACAATATATTCACACTTGTGCAATAATTGATTAAATGTCATGGAAGTAACTAAATTCTGTACTTGAATCTAATACCCACTCTATGAGGTTGAATACATAACTGGCATTGCCAATGCCAAGAATCTGTGTCTAGGCCCTAAAAAAGAGCCAACTATGCTATTCTGGTAAATGGGCGTAGTATTAAAACAACTTGTAATGACATTATTATATACCTAAGCCAATACATCCTTTTCATCCTTAACAGAGAAGCTGAGAGTCTCAATTGAACAACATGAACAGGATAAGAGACTCCACTAAATAGGCTATATATCTCAAATACCCCGCCCCCAAGAGTCATGGATCTTTGAGGAAGCAAAAGAAAAAATCATAATAGCCAGAAGTAGTGAATATCTCTATGAAAACAGTATTTTCCTATTACAATAGGATAGCTGGGTATATGAGTTCAAAGTGATTGTTACAGCATGTAAAAGACCTTGGAAAGCTCAAGTCAAGCAAAATGTCATCATAGAGAACAGACGTGAGCATGAGGTTCCACCCCTAGCTGAGAGCTGTTGGCATTTGGAAGCTGCCGAGGGAAGGAGGGTCAATTTCCTTTAATGATGTGACTCCTAGAAAGTTGACAATATTCCAAGGCAGGCTCCACCCACAAGACTATTTAAGCAAACACAGATTGGACATAATGGGTTAAAAAAATCAAGAAGAGTAATTGAAGTTGAGTGGGTAGGGAAGTAAAGGTGTATCTAAACAGAGTTAAAGTTGAAATGCATTGCATAAAAGTCTCAAAGAATTAATAAAGCAAAAACAATAGCAACAAATCCTTAATGTCCCAATGCCAAAGAGTGATTTGGATTTATATATTCCACCCTGAAAAAATGAGTTCAAATTATAGCAAACATTTTAATATAAAATCTAGGATAAGCATAGACAAGAATGTTCTGAAAAGGACCCAATGACAAAGGAAATAATCATAAAAAATTGACGAATAGAGGGCTGGAACGATAGGTCAGTAAGAAAGATCTTCTGGTGTCAGCATGAGTTAAGTATAAATCCTAGTCATCCATGTAGAAGGGAGGGGAGTAGAGAAAATTTTAGAGCTCAATAAAAACCAATCAAAAATAATTAACAATAACAAAGAGAGCTGGACACAGCTTCTAGTGCTGGCAACTCCACTGTTGGAGAGGTTGGCAGATTCCAAGAACTTTTGGCTAGGCAGTCAACATGGCAAGGATCCAGATTAGAAAGAGCACATGCCTCAGTACAGGAATGTGGTAAGGATGTAGAAAAACACACGACATTCTGCTTTGGCACCTGCATGCACATGCGTGGACATGTGCACCCATACCCTCATGTGCAAACATCACACACAAAGAACACCATACATGTATACACATGCACATGCATGCACATACACACACACACACACACACACACACACAGAGCGAGAGAGAGAATTGATAAATAGGACTATATTTTTAAAGAAAGGTTTCTATACATCAAGGGAAACTACCAACAGAGAAAGAGATAAACCATAGGATAAGACAAATATGTACCATTTATACCTCAAAAAGATAAACTTAATCTACAATATATAAAAAACTATAAAAATCCAGTAACAAAAACTTCAGATCTGCTCATTAATCAATGGTCCAATGAACTGAATTGGCAGTTTTTAGAAGAATCATGAAAACAAACCCTGATACTTGCATGGAATGATTTTTATATACTTATCCACAAATGAAGCAAATATTAGAACTCTGACACCCTGTAATATATATATATATATACATATATATATATATATATATCAAGAAAGCAACTGATAACACAAATGAAGGTAAGAATGTGAGGCAAAAGACCGCTTACTTAATATTTATAGGAACATAAACTTCTTCAGTCACTTTGGAAATCAATATAGATTGAGGTTTCTAAAATATTAACTATAGAGCTACCATATGTGTAAACCATTCCTGGGTATACACATAAAGGACTCTAAGTCAACCCAGAGGTATTAGAATACCAATGTTTACTCCTATCCCCGTCATAATACTCAGGGAATGGAAGCAGTCTGTCTACCAACAGATGAAGGGATACGAAGAATGTGGAGTCTACACACAATAGAAATTTGTAGATAAAAATATAAGTGAAAGTAAAATTTATAGTAAAATGGTCGGAATTGGAAATTATTATCTTAAGAAAAGTATCTCAAGCTCAGATAGATAATTATATTTTCCGAATATAGATGCTAAATTTCAATATACTTTTTATATAGTGAGATTTTATATATATATATATATATATGTATATAAACATACACACACACGTGTGTGTGTGTGTGTGTGTGTGTGTGTGTGTGTGTGTACGTGTGTGTTGTGGAGTGACAGCCATGAAACTGGAAAAAGGAACGTGCGAGGGTAGAGAGGTGATAAATGATTGTTGAAAGCAGATTTTAAACAGCACACAGGGCCATAGAGTGCACATGCTATGAAAGCAGGTGAGCCAGTTAGGACAGGAAGAAGCCTAGCGTGAGTGGGACGGAGGGTTGAAAGAGGGGAGCAGAGGGAGAGGACTAGTAATGAAGTATCTATGAAAATGTCCTAGTGAAAATAGCTGCTTTGTAGTCCAACTTGGAAGCCTAAAAACAGTAGAAAGACAAGAAAAACCACCTGCAGTACCTCTGCTGGTTTATGTGGTATAAGATCAAAATATATTCTCAACTGATGTGCAATTGAATACATAAACGCTTGGTGATTTAGAGGAAGCAATTTTTAAGTTTTTCAAATTTCAGAGGACAGTAAGCTTCACACTCTCCTCAGACCATGAGCTCTTTAAAGACAGCATGCTTGCTCTGGCTTCTGAAGAGTCTGTGACATTGAGCTTTAGCCGGATCCTTTCTGGTGCTCACGATGCACCTGGAAGGGTGGTCACATGCACGTTAGGATCAAAGACAACCGCACTCCATGACAACTGCTGGTCCCTGAGGTTTGGATTGATTGACAGTATTTTCTTCTACAAATAATAAAACCCAGTAGTTTCCCCAGTCCTATAAATGGAATTAGTTAACAAGCTCCAATCTGTAAGTCAAGCATTGGCTACTTTTGTTTCCTTTAACCTTGAGAACATTGTTCATCAGCGTGAGTACAGGTGACTAGCACAGACTGAAAGAAATAATCAAAGAAAAAATGATAGTCATTCATTTGATGAAACCAAATTTGAATTCAAAACACTGGAGAAGAATGAAGAGGTCTAACCTCCTAAACAACTAGTCTTTGTCAAGAGATGATATTAAGGTTTCTCCAAACAGGAGTTATAAATAGCAGATACTGGTCTATTCATAAAGATTGCTTCCTATTCTTTATCAAATTCTACCTGCAAGATCTACTGAGTAAATTGGGAACATAGGGACCTTGGGTGAGGGTTGAAGTGGACAGGAGAGGCAGGGAGGGGAACAGAGAAAAATGCAGAGTTCAATAAAAAAAAAAAACAACAAATTCCACCTACAATTTCATATACGTTTTATTTCCCGGAGGACCAGTATATATCAAAAATGTTTTCGTGAAAGAGAAGGCCACACATTCATCGTATACACACACACACTCATGCTCACACACAGAGAGATTTGTGGCTTAGTGGGCTAGGAAGATATTGAGTTAGTAAATTGCTTGCTTGAAATCTGAGGACCAGTTTAATCCCCAGAATCCTTGTTGAAGATTCTGGATGTGATGATGCACACGTGTACTCCTAACACAGGAGGAAGTGACTACAGGAGGACATCTGAGCTTGCTGACCAGGCGCCTATCCACCTTGGAAAGCTCTAGACATGTAAGATTGTTTCGGAAAATAAGATGAACGGCATCTGAGAAAAGACACACAAGCTTGACCTCTGTTCCCCATGCATGCTCACAGATGGACAAATGCATGTGAAGACACACACACACACATACATGAGGAGGGGGGGTAGGGAGGGAAGGAGAGAAGGAGGGAGGGAAGGAGACTGTTAATGTTCCACTGATGCTTCATTTGACCAAAGAAAGGCCAAGAATCTTATTTAGATTTCACGCGGCTCTTTTACAGTGGTTTGCAGTTTCTTTTCTAGCCTTTTCTCACATAGGCTCTGAATCTAGACATCCTGTTGCTGATTTCTGCCTCTGCCACTAAAATATATCTTTAGTTTGTTTTGAGGTCTTTCTGTGGCCTCGAATAATATTTTATCGGCATAAAGTAGTTTGCAGGTTAAAAAAAAAAAAAAAAAAGGAAGCGCTTATTCCACCCGAAGAAGAAAAGAAAACAAATCCCAACAAAAGAATTTAATTAAGGAAACACTTTTCAGTACCCATCCCTGTCTAACAGTCAATTAAACTCTACCAGCATTGGCTTGTCAAAGTCAGTCAAAGTCCCAGTGGGGATTGACTGTATTCGAATTGAAGTGAGATGAGGAAAAGTATACATGGACTTTGGGTTTTCACAGGACAGTGTGTCCGCAACCCTTCACACAATCATTTTTGAGTGATCCCCTGAGAAGTGGGTAAGGGTGAGGTCACAAAGAAAGTTCTTACGTTTTTAAACCCTCTGTAAAGAATCTGAAGCTCTTTCTTGGTGAATTTGCTCTGGGCTTCCAGCAGCTCCAACGCTTCAGGCCGATGCCTGACCGTAGCCATCTCCAGCTCATCTTCAACGCTGTCTGCAGAGGGAAATCAGAGAGAGGCGTAAGCCTAATGGCTGCTCCCTTGGACCGGGAATGAGCAATACAGAAACATAGGACAAAATGTTTCCCGGATTTCAGGGACTTGTACCTCCAGAAAGGATCCTCACACTGACAGTAACAGTCTCCGTTTCTCAGACTTCACCATATTTAACCATGACATTGCTGCCTGATTTTCCTTAAACTTTCTATTGACCAAGGTAAATCTTACAGTTCGAGAGATTTTCCCGAACAGCTCAAAATGTACAAGAA